>NC_074708.1:30787392-30943732 GCF_024334085.1 Lutzomyia longipalpis
AGAGCACTGAATGCTTCTGAAGAATTTTCCGGGGGTATTTTGGGGAAAATCACTCAGGAAAATATTTTTCCAATTTTTTCCATCAGTTTATGAAAATTCTTGGTGGAAAATTCGCGACTTTTCACGTGAAAAACGCGAAAATTCGCTTTAAGCAAATCATCATGCACTGAACTTTGCTTAAGAATTCTTAAGACTTGCTGAAAGAGCACTGAATGCTTCTGAAGAATTTTCCGGGGGTGTTTTGGGGAAAATCACTCAGGAAAATATTTTTCCAATTTTTTCCATCAGTTTATGAAAATTCTTGGTGGAAAATTAGCGACTTTTCACGTGAAAAACGCGAAAATTCGCTTTAAGCAAATCATCATGCACTGAACTTTGCTTAAGAATTCTTAAGACTTGCTGAAAGAGCACTGAATGCTTCTGAAGAATTTTCCGGGGGTGTTTTGGGGAAAGTCACTCAGGAAAATATTTTTCCAATTTTTTCCATCAGTTTATGAAAATTCTTGGTGGAAAATTAGCGACTTTTCACGTGAAAAACGCGAAAATTCGCTTTAAGCAAATCATCATGCACTGAACTTTGCTTAAGAATTCTTAAGACTTGCTGAAAGAGCACTGAATGCTTCTGAAGAATTTTCCGGGGGTGTTTTGGGGAAAATCACTCAGGAAAATATTTTTCCAATTTTTTCCATCAGTTTATGAAAATTCTTGGTGGAAAATTAGCGACTTTTCACGTGAAAAACGCGAAAATTCGCTTTAAGCAAATCATCATGCACTGAACTTTGCTTAAGAATTCTTAAGACTTGCTGAAAGAGCACTGAATGCTTCTGAAGAATTTTCCGGGGGTGTTTTGGGGAAAGTCACTCAGGAAAATATTTTTCCAATTTTTTCCATCAGTTTATGAAAATTCTTGGTGGAAAATTAGCGACTTTTCACGTGAAAAACGCGAAAATTCGCTTTAAGCAAATCATCATGCACTGAACTTTGCTTAAGAATTCTTAAGACTTGCTGAAAGAGCACTGAATGCTTCTGAAGAATTTTCCGGGGGTGTTTTGGGAAAAGTCACTCAGGAAAATATTTTTCCAATTTTTTCCATCAGTTTATGAAAATTCTTGGTGGAAAATTAGCGACTTTTCACGTGAAAAACGCGAAAATTCGCTTTAAGCAAATCATCATGCACTGAACTTTGCTTAAGAATTCTTAAGACTTGCTGAAAGAGCACTGAATGCTTCTGAAGAATTTTCCGGGGGTGTTTTGGGAAAAGTCACTCAGGAAAATGTTTTGGGAAAATTATGAAAATTTTTAGCCGTGCTTTTGAATGTCAGTTAGTTCAATTCTTTAGCAGAAAAAAAGGTATAAAAATGAAAAAAAAGAACACCTTACTACACTTGAATTTGTCTTTAAAAATAGCGTTTTGTTTTGTTTTAAATTGATAAGTAAGTACCATTTTCTATTCTTAAGTTTAAAAAAATGCTCTTGATAGTCTTAAGACATCGAAAATCTTAAAAATCATCAAAAAATATTACATTTAGCCTTCTAATTCAGTCTAACTTAAGAAATCTTAACTTTTCTTAAGTTTTCTTAAGTTTTCTTAAAAAATCTGAAGTTTTCTTAACTTTTCTTAAGTTTTCTTAACTTTTCTTAAGAAATCTTAAGTTTTTCTTAAGAAAACTTAAGAAATCTTAAGAATTCTTAAGATTTCTTAAGATTTCTTAAGACTGTCTGAATGGTGAATTTCACCCATTGATCTTGTTATCATAATATTTATTCTGGGTAAGCTCACTTCTTTGCGACGTTGAAGGGTAAATTAAATTATTTGAATAATTTAGAAATTAAACTTTTCGTATTTGGACAAATTCTCTTCTTATAATTCTTTGGTTTTTAAATAATCAAAAAATTAATGAAAAAAATTAAGAAAAATCAAACTTAAAATTCTTGAAATTAGTGCAATTTTAATTGTCATTTACTATCCTGATTTTGCTCATATATTGGATAAGAATCTTACTCATCCTCCCAGAGAACCATAGATCATTATCCAGGTTAAGTTTAATCGTCAATTATCTGGAAAACTTTGTGGCGCCTCTGCAAACAACTCTGCGGAGCTTTTAACAAAAATGTGCAAACAATGTAGGTATTATTTTGAAGAGAGAAAAAATACAATAAATTTCTATTGCTCAATAATAAGCCACATGTATGATTATTGTAATGAGAGGTAGAATAAAAAGTCTCTTCGTGATTAATGTGTCCTCAGATATCGATAGAAATTGTGTGAGCAACTCATAAATCTATCTTTCTGCTATTCTATGGATGGACACAGTAGAAGTTCTACGGACCCCATGGCAGTTTACTTCTCCCATATAACTCTGTGTGTGAATACCTTGACGGGTGATAGTGAGGGAGCTACTAATGGTGCGGATAAAAAAGGCGAGAGAAGATTCTCGAAAAGGAATAAAATGCACAAACGATGAGGTCATGAGGTGGGGTATACGATCGCCGAATCACGCCAATCAGCACGACCGCAAGTTATTTGTTTAATTTCTCAAGAAAAAGACCAAACAACAAACAGTGATAATATAGTGATGACGATTCCTTAGGGGCACTCGCGAGACATGGATTTGTATTTTTACAGCATGATATCATGTCCATCCGACCGCCAAGTTCTGCGCGCCCGGCTTCGCATTATCCGGACAATGTGATGGTCAGAGTCGGTGAGATATGTTATTGATGCGAAATTACGTCGGAATTAATAGAGATTGTTCTTCCCCACCTCCCTACCCGTGTACTCCCCCCTGGCGGCACTGTGCTCGCAGATAATTTAAATTGTAAGAGATAAAAAAATATTGAGTGATGAGAGAGGGATATGAAGGAAAAAAAAAACTTCTAAAGCTCATCACCATCGAATGGAATTCTTTTCGCATTAGGTGTAATTTTATTTTAAACGGTTTTGTAGTGCAAGCTCTTCCTCTCTTTCACTCGAAGCATTTACCCGGATATAGAAATTATGTATACTCCATACATACATATTTGTCTTCTGAAATCCTACATTATATGTATACCTACACACAATGCTTTATTATATACATATGTATGTTTGCTATTTAATAAAAAGTCATCAAAAGAAAATTTCTAAAGGGACGAAACAGAGATCAAAATACAAAAACTTAAAATAGATTTCCAAGAAATAGTTCATTTCGAAATATTATTTTTCATGCGGTAAAAAATTTAATCCTTTATTCAGGGGTGTATTCAGAAATCTATTGAAGAGGGTATTTTTAAAGCCTTTTTTTAAATAAATTTAGAGATGCCAAAAATAGTTTAAAAATCGGCTTAAGAATTCAGATTTCTGAAGATTAAGGATATATGGTTTTTTCACTCAAATTAGCAGCATTTGACAATTTGTATATGTAAAATTCTAACAATGATTTGATTTGACATTTATTTCCTAACGTTTCATACTTTGCATGAAAATACTTTTCTATTCATTTCTTCTTTCCAACCTGTGAGGTTCCTTTTCTAACATTTAACGTTTATTTATAAATGTTTGACATTCTTTTCTAACGTTTGACGTTTTTCTTAACAAATGACTTTTTTTCTAACGTTTTTTTAATTTTCTCTGTTACTTTTTTCCTGGAACTTCCAGTCTGCAAATAATTTGTTCTTTTGATCCCCCAAAGAAAAACTGAAATTGCCAGAAAAACCCTTCCTGACTACACCCCTGCCTTCATCCACCAAAACTTTAAGGAATCGGCATAATAACAACTTTATTTTAACATCAAAATAAAATTGAGTTGTCTGAGAGCTTTAAATTAAATGCAAGAAATCCACCATAGAACTGAAAGAGAAAAAAAAACAAATCTCAAATTCCGCGAAAATTTAATTCGAGCCAGAAGGACGGAATGAAGAGACTTTTCTCGAACTAAAAGCGACATAATGCCGTCTAATTTGCAATGACAACCCAAGTCAGGTGTTTAATACCATACCGTGTGCTGAGAAATTAACACAAATCCCAATTAAATTGTCAAGTTGATGGTTTAGCATGTAGATGCTGCTACTGGTGGATGTATGAGAAGGTTCAGGAGCTATAAGTTAAAGAAAAAAAGCTCCGTGTATTTGGCTTGTTCAATGATTCTCAGCGCAGAAAATCGCGCACAGCGAGGTAAAAAAAATTCAAGTGGCGGACAATGATTAAAAGAACACTAATTATATAATTAATATTTGCTTTTTGATCGTATGCTGAAAACTTTTTTTTTGTCTTTCGCGATTCCCCCAATATCATCGCTAATCCACCATCAATCTGTACAACTTCACAATTAACACATTTAACATCGCAAGACACTCATAATTGCAATTACTCCGTGTCACAATTAATATTTGCCAATCTTCAATATCTCTTCGTGCTGCCTTCTACCATTTCCAATATATTTTGATCCACACCGCAAGGCCGATGCAACCCAATTACATGGGTTTTCGCATTTTAGCTCCATTCCGTATTTATCAAACAATTCTAATCAATATTTATTTAATTTACAGACACTTGGGGGTCCCACAAAAATCCACTTGGACAAATATTGACCAAAATTAGTTCGACAGAACCTTGAAATTGCTTATCGAGTCACCTAAAATTTGAAAAGAAGACAAAATAGAAAAACTCTTTGACTCTCCAACCTGGCCTACAGTCATCAATTAAATTGCCTCCCAAGTGCTTATTTTTTTGCTGAAAAATATTTTCAGAAATTTAAATTCTCTATAACCGTGATACTGTTTAGATTACCCAGACAGAGGCTTAATCCAATGATTTATGCTATAATCCGCAATTCCGCACTGAAAGCTGCATATAAAAAAATCTATTCTCTCACTTTGGAAGAATTTTATAAAATTTAAGATCCAACGAAGAGACGTAAGATTATTCCTTGTTTTTTCCATCTCTTTAGAAATAAAGGTAAGAGAATGGGTCAAGTTTCACGAAATATATTTAATTTAGATAAAATCCAATTTGAAATTTTTGTCTCAAATCTCACAAATAGCTTATAAATTTTAGTTTTTTGATTAATAAATGAGAAGACTTGTTTGTTAAAATGAGCCAAGAGGGCTGCCAAATTCACATTCTTTTGTATTTCAATAAAATAATGTACGAAATTTACAAAGACCACCAGTAGAGTTTCGAAAGACACTTCAAAGAATTTTGGCAGTAAGAAGAAAAGAATGATATCACGCGGAGCATAGAAGACGTCACAATTTTTGCCTATGCTAAATTTAATAAAATATACAGTTATTGACAAATTGTGTATCAATTTGAATTAATTAAAAAACTTGAATGAATCCGCGACTGTCTCTCATTTACATAATGATTAATAATGTTTACAACACCATGCTGTTACTCATATCGCAACTATGTATATAATTTATTTCCTCTTTTGATAAAAATATACTAAATCTACACACATCAGATTTGTTTGGGGTGGCCGCGACTGAGATCGCTTCCAATCCACTGCAGCTAAAGCAAGCTTATTGTGGGTCATCTACACACATCACAAACACACACAAAACATTTAACATAAGCTCTAAAAATAAATTCTTTTATAAAATTCAGCATAAAATTTTATGCGAAGGAATCTTGTTGATCAGTAGAGGGTCAATCACCAAGTAAAAAAAAAATAGTAAAACAAGTTTTTATATTCTGAAGAGAAATAAAAATATTTATAAATAAAGCCGTGAAAGGAGTTTACCCAATTTTGTATGTGAAAACCCCTCAATCTAGGAAATAATCGAAACAGCCGACTTCCTATTTTTCACTAGTGATCAGTTGGGAAAAGCAGGAAAAAAATTCACTTCAAAATGCAATCAATGACGTCACTTTTGTGGTTTTCGTATAATTTCAAAACATAAAACATAAAGATTATTTTGCCAAAAAAAAAGTATTCGCCTAGGCATTTGTATTAATGTTTCATACATACATTAAAAGAGATAATAAACCCAATAAACACAAATCTTGAAAATTCTGAAGTTTAAGATGAAATTAAGATTAACTATTTGCCCCTTTACTAAGCATTCTCAAATAAAATTTTAAGTTTAATTACTCTAAAATAATTAATTAATGGAAAAAAATCCTTCCAAACAAATTTCTTGTGCAAAAAAATCTTAAAAGTCCTTGCACTGAAAAACTCTCTAATAAACTTTAACAAATATAACCAATTAAAACGAACTAATTAACTGAACTTTAACCTCAACTGTAGTCCAGCATCAGGTGCTCCTATCAAGGCGAAAAAAAAACAGATTTTCGGTAGTCAATCATTTTAAATCTGCTGCATATTTTAAGTAAAGTGGTGGTGACCCTCCCATAAACCTCTCGAGTACATGGAAAGCACCTCCCGTACAACCCTGAACGGCAGAAGCTTCACGAGGAGCTTTTGTGTGCTGAAATCGGAAGTTAATACGAAGAGTAGTGATTTGTAAGTACACAAAAAATACACACAAGTTAGTATTTTTCCCCACTCTCCTCAATCCTCAGAATCCCCAACCAAATAATCGTAAACTATGCGAAATAAATTAACGTTTCGGGAAATATTTCTCTTATTTGCCTGAATAGATGTGCCTCAAGGTTGATTCATGGCAGGAATTTGAATATTTTTTTTTTCTCTCTCTTTAATATAAACCTTTAGCAAGCATTTATAGTATAATTGATAATTTTGCTAAAGAAACTTAATGGTTGTGGATGAAAAATCCTCCGGTCCACGTCACTTTTTTTCTGCAAATGAATTTGCGGGGTCATGCGGTGCACATCGATGTGACATCGAGTGTTGATCAAGTTGATTGCTAATTTGGCAAAAAGGGGGTTGTTTGGCAAAAAATTCAAAAGAGTGAGTACCTGAGTATCATCTCGCCTCCGCGAAAAACAAATCTTTTTCGCGTGGATGACAATTTTTTTTCCACAGAGAAAATTGCGAATTTTTCATTCATCAATGTATATTTGCAAACATGGGGGAACGCACGGGGGGAAATTACTTTTTTTGCAAGCACATTAGAGCCCAAAAGTGATCGTCAAACACGGAAGTATACGCACGGACCACCACTGCGTGAGATGGCTCCAAGACAAACTTAGGTAATTAAAAATTAATAAAAATGTGAATCAATCATGCCATCGGCGTGTCTATTGTAGTATAAATTGTATATAATTCACGATTGATCGATTTGAATGGGGCATAATATGTGTTTATACTGAGAAATTGATTTGCCTTGTCTGCACGAGCGTTTTTGCCAAGCGACCATGCGGTTCGTCGAACGCGCGACTGGAAACAGGTGTTCTCTAGCATCGCGTCATCGTATGGCATCTTTCCAACTGATAAAAGTAAATATATACACAAATCGCGGACAATTTACCATTGACCATTATGGACACAATATACATCTATTTAATGAACAATTAACCATGAAGATGATCTTTTACCGCATGTTAGCGCGCTGGGATCTTTATTGAAATCACCGTGTCAGTGTGCAATTTTCCAAATGGCCACCGTTTTGTCGTGATTTGCCATTTGAATAGCGCACGGTGAGAGCTGTGTGAAGATCACTCTGAACAAGTTGACGATTGATTTAATGTATGAGCATTTAGTTTGTGCCACTGTGAGTTGAAACAAAGATATTGAAGGATCTTTGCACAAGATATTACTTTATTAGTGAAATTTACAAAATTTTAAATCCCTAAAAAATTTAAATAAGCATAAGAAACTAGTTAAACCAAGGCCCTCAATTACGCGAAATAGAATTTCAGTTAATAGCTAAAGTACTTTAAGATATTCGTTCATAAAACCTCGCTATACTAGCCATTTATTTAGGAGAAATATATAAATTTCACGAAAAAAATAGAAAATTTGTATGGGAGTTTTATTAGAGTAGGTCGTAGGTATACGGAGTATGGAGAGGTTAAAATAAAGAATGAACTTAACCAATCTTTGAAGCACTAGAATCCGATATCAGTCCATTGTCCATTTAGTAGATGAAACGTGCAAAATTGAAACACAATTCTGACGTCATAATAATAATAATAATTTATTTCACCCTATTACAGACTAGTGTTTTAGGGATTCTGACGTCATTGTTTGCATTTTAGAACAAATTTTGCCAGTTTGGATATAGTGGAAAACGAGAAGTTCTTTTTTATAAATTTCATTTGCTTTTTAATCCCTTACAGGATACTTTTCCTGAATATTTCCTCGATTAAGAGGTACCTATTCCATACAAGAACGAATAAGCTTTTTTTGCAGAAAATCAATGAATTTTTCGATAATTAAAAAAAAACATAATTGTGACTTATTTGTCCGTATACTGAAGAAAATTTTTAAAGTTCTTGAAATCCTGAATACACACTCTTAAAACTGAAGAGTTCAATATTCTACCCCTGTAGCATTTTTCCAAATCCTAGAAGGTTAATAAGATTTTATTTTCTTGATTTTCTTCTTTTTGCACGGAATTTTTCTTTAATTAGCCTTTCAGAATATTATTTTTGAATTGATTTGATTCATTGGAAAAGGATCATATTAGATCATTCTCTTCATATTATCATCATTATGATTTAAATTAAGTAAAAACTGGCTAAACGAAAAATCTATTCGATCCAATATTCTTAAAGAATAAGAAAACATTTTCTTAAAAAAAATTTTTTTAACCTTATATCGCTTTAACTGGTTTTCACGATCGCTTACCAAGGTATAAAAGATCATTTGATTGAAAAGCAATAAAAGGGCAACCCAACGCACGAGACGCACTAAGCCATAATCATAAAAATTATCTGCAATCTACAATATGATGTACAATTCCAACTCTGGGAGCAAGAGTTTTATTCTAAAAGTATTGACCATCTCCGGATATTTAATGAAGAATTTGTGTGTGAAAAAAGGCAAAAAAGTTTAGCTATTCTCGTCAGTACATCAACACGCGGTTTTGAGCACAAATTTTTCATCTCTTGTGCACTCTATCAACCTTTGGGATGGCATCGCAACTTCTTTGATTGGTAGTGAAGGTCAAAATGCTATTTCACAATTTCAATACAATAATTGCACACAAAATAATCACAAGTCCCTGTCCTCGATAGCCTCAGAGGTTTATTGACTGCGCGCGAAATTAGAAAAAAAAATCGGAAAATAGCGCGCGAAATGTTTTGGGGCGAGGAAAAAAAAGTTGTGGAGGAAGTCATTTGTGCGCCAATTACATGATATACCCGTTGAGAAAATTGAACAAGAATTTCCCCAAAGCACAAAAAAGCGCGGGCATGCTTAGAACCTCGCATGATTGCGCGTAAGAAAAGTAAGAATCTTTTGCCCACAAATTTAGCGGCAAAAACATTCATCTTCTTTGACCCAATTACACCAGAACTAAATCAAAAATTCCAAGTCGTTCCATTGAGGAATCAACCCATGCCACACACATACACACATTCCATTCCATGATCTGCCGTGAAATAATCTCACAAGAGATTTTGGCTAAACTTTTTTTCCTCAAATAAGGTCACATCAATCTGACGGAGCAACGGCAAAATATTATTTTTTTTCCCATTACCTAAGACACTTCTTTTTTAGCTTCGCACCTAAACTCTCTCGCGTTCAACCTTTCAGATGGCCAATCGCTACATGATGGCCATTTCTCTCCGTCAGTACGGATGATCGTGGGTTATACGCACAATGTATCCATTTTTGCTAATAATAATAATAAAGTGAATTTAATTGAGAATGATTCAAACTCCGGAAATGGCATTTTATATACCTACCTATACAGGTATGCAGAAAAAAGACGCTAGACAAAAACATTCAAGTCGAGGTAAAAATGGTTGAAATAAATCCATCTTCATGTGGATACCTAATCTCACCTTTAACCCTTTCGGGTCCACTATCAATCCATCCAGCTGATTGAACTGAAAATAATTTTTATGGGTTCCATTGAGCAGAAATAAGACATTTTTGACAAAAAATCCCAACTCAAAAATTTTTGGTTTTTCGCCCTTCCTGATCCTGTGGGTCCTTGGCGATGTCCCTTTGTGGTCATAAAATGGTCAGGGATTGTAAAGACGTAGTCTTGTACTAATTTGGTATCAAAATTCATAAAATAACAATACGAAATGAAACATTTTCAAAATTGAACATTTGGTTCAGCGTATGACCCAATGGTCCTGTAAGGGTTAAATATTTAAATACATATACTATGCTAAGTTCTGTATATTATGTGACTCAGTAAACATAGTATATCCCAACCCTCGAATTACAATGTAATTAAAAAAAAAGTTTTATTTATTTTAATTCAATCTTTCATTTATTTATTATTAATTTATAAAAAGAAGCAGAAAGTTTGCATTTTCTTCGTACAAAATAAATACAAGGCATAATGACTTCTTCACGTTATGGTACATCAACTCTTATAACTCGACGCATTATGATTGACTTTCAATTTAGAATTTTTGATTTTAATTTTCATTTGTTGAAATAACTGAGAAAACCCCAAGTCGTCCCTTTTCAACCCCTATCAATTATCCTTCAAATCAATGTCTAAATTATAAATTCTCATGAGGTTAAAATGTAAGTCATTCACAGTTTAGAATAGAAATTGTCCGACATTTACTATAGAAAAATCAATTCAGTCTGTCAGTCATAAAAGCTCCCCGAAATGGATGAATAATTTATAAAGTAAAAATTCTCTCCGCTGAATTCAACATTTATCAATTTATTAATAAACCATCGACGGACGAGAAGTCACTGCGGCGTGATAAATACGCGGACACACTTCTATTTATAGAACTTCGCGTATCAGGTATTCATTAAAAATACCTGGGATGATTTTATGTACAACATTGCGCTCATCTCTTCGCCATGCCGAGTCTCAATAAATGAAAATCGACAGTGTATCTTCGAAGAGGCTGACCACATATGTATATATGTACATATGTATGTATATAGAATCGTCCAAGAGATGCTGGGAGGAAGCCATATTCCTGTGAGTGCGATAGATATAAAGACACGAAATGGATCTTCTTCAATGCAGAAAATTCTCTCTTTAACTTTTTTGCTGTTGTTACCTCCATCAAGGTGAGGGAATTCTCTGCAATGAATTACGTGCACCATCGCCAGTACTTTTTTCCCCACATCAATGTCTCCTTCGCATATAGTGTGTTTAGTTTATGCTTTAGAGAGGATTCAATGGAAATTTTTCGATGAATTTGCTTACCTCCAGAAATCGCAAGAAAGCACCACTCCACGCCTCACTTGTGGTCCACATTGGGAGTTGACTTTTTTCGTCATCATCCGCCATGCATTTGGGAAACTTTTTTTTTGTGTGAAATACCCAAAAAAAAAAGCCGCAAAAATCTCTTTCGCGGTGACCATCTCAGAAGAATTTACGAAAAGCATCGTCTCTTGTTTACATTCCATCGTGGAAGCAAGGTCAATCTTCATCACCCAAATAAAATTGAGTCAGAGATAGACTTTTTACATTTTTTTTGCAAATTTTACCTCATCTCATGTCTCTTCGACAGAAAAAAAAGTTTAACATTAAATGGAGATTGAAATAAAAAGTAAATAGATTTTGCACTTCTATCTTATAGAAAACTAAACGCTACTTTGCCCAAAGGCAAAGAGAAGGTGAACAAAAAGATCATCTTTGCTATGCAAGGGGTAACTATCTGGTGTTTAATTAATGTTCTAAACAATGCGATTTTTTTCTTTGAATATTAATAAAATTGATCTTCAAGTACATGTTTAGCCCAAACATGATGAAGAATTTTTTGTAATTCTCACGAATTCTGATTTCAAAATTATTGTCTAGAAAAGTTAATTTTCAAGCAAAATCCTTGATATTTCGCCTACAAAGTTTGTTAGTAATTTTTCTAACCGAATCCTTTTAACTACAAAACAGTTTTATAACATACTTAAGTTCTTAGAGTAAATAAAGAGAAATTCCCGACCTTACTACAATGAGCAAATCTAGCTTAACACAAAAAAATTATTAAAATTCCTAAAATAAATTAACTAAATTGACAACAGAGAGAAACAAACTACTCAATTGTAGTAAAGGTCAGAATAAATTCTTTTAGAATCTCTCTGCTAAGTTTTGTTATAAATACTTCCTTATAAAAATAAGTATTTCCTTAAGTATTTAGAACAATTTTCTAATGACTAAAAAATAGTAGGTATTGCAAAAAAAAATTAAAATTATCTACCTCGTTTGATTCCGGAAATAATTGTTCTAAAATATAAATTCTGAACAGAATTTTGTGAGATGAAAGTCAGATCCCGCCAATAGAATAATTCTATATTGCAGCAATTCTCCTATTTTTGAAAAATCTTCTAATAAACAAATCCTTCACTATTAAAAAAAATACGTAAAATTCTCTCAAAAAATTCCTCACTTTGCATTCTTTAATCACCAGCTACATGCCCCTTTGATCTTTTTGAGAGTTTAGAGTTCTGTGTACGTACTTTTTTGTTGGACTCTTTTTATCGCTTAACTCACTGACCCAATTCTTCTGCATTGAGCTTAATTTGCATACATCTGTGCTTTTTTATGCCCATTTTCATGTGCCCACACAATTTTATTCTCGATTCTAATCGAATAAAAAGACGCAAGGCTTCTCGAACAAAGAGTCACATTTTTAGCACTTCTTTCCACGATCTTTTTTTTTTATTCTTTTGCATGCTCTTAGAAATACTTTTCTATCTCTTTTTTTGTCAGCCATCAAAGTGGTCCAATTTGAAAAATAATTATGGAATCGCATTCAGTCGCATTTGAGCCGCGTTCAATAAATAAAAGGAGAAGTATGGGAGAGGGGGCAATCATTCTAAATTTACGTAGACACCTGACATGTCAAATGTCCAATACAGATTGAGCTGCAAAAAAAATCTGATATGGAGTATAGAAATGATAGGAATTATCATTTGAAAAAAAAGCAGAAAACTGTCCCATAAAATCACAGGAAATTAGTTTCAAATTACATTCGCTCGTTTTTTCATAGTCGCGTCTTATGAATAATTCAAAATCAATTAATAATTTTTGTGTTTATTTTCTGTTAACGTACTCTGTGAAATATTTAATATGAAAGAAGTTTTGTGTGGGTTCTCCTAAGAGAAATGTTGAGCAACTTTGCAAGAATAAATAATAAATAATAACACGTGGAAATGATATTTTGTATTAATAAAACAGTAAAGCATAGTTAATTACAAAACTAGAGAAGTTTTTTTTTCTTCGGTTTTTCAAGTAAAAACAAAAAAGTTTTAATTATGCTTGTTGAAAACAAAGAATTGTTTACCTTAAATTGAAATTTGTTAAGGGTTAAAAGAGGCCATATCTACAGAAAAAACTGAAAGCATTTTTTGTCCAATCCAGCAACGATAGAGCATAGTTAAAATGTCCAACTCCAATACAATTAAATAAAAGATTTAATTTATTTTCTTAAAGTTTTAAAGCTTTTCTTCGGATGTATTTTAAAATAGAAAATTGCATTTCATTCCTTTATTTCTTGACACGTGACTTTCATGTTTTTCACGTGAATGGCAGCCAGAGAAAAGAGTTTGTTGATTGAGCATAAATTAAATTTAAAACTTTTTGCTCTATTCAAATCCAAACTCTTATTGCAAAAGTTTAAGAAATGTTGAACTTCTTTTTTTTCGAATAAAGCTTCCTAAAGAAAAGCCGTGTGGTTTGAACTTTGAATTTTATTAAAAAAAAAACAACATAAAATATTTATAAATTTAGAAATCTTCATTTATGATTAATTCTCCAACGTTTTGAATTTATTTTCTTCACCTTAATATGTTGTATGTATATCCTACACTTCTCTTTCCTGCGGTAATGTAACAGTTAAACATATATAGCAATCATCAACTTCTATACTTCTGAAATTTCCTAAAATTATCTCCCCGAAAATTTATTTGCCACACGAAATACAACAACAGTTACCGGCATTCCGAAGAAATTATTCAGGCAACAAAAGCACGACAAATATTTCAAAATTACGCGAAAAACGTCCAATTAAAATCCAGTGAACTTCCTCTCTTTATCTCTTATAAAGATGTTACTCGCAAAAGAGCGAGGAGGTGGATATAAATTGTGGCAAAATTCTACCCATCCGGCGAATGAGAAATATTTGGGAGGCACTGAACCATTGAGCGTTGTAAATAAATGACTGTGGTCGTGTGCACAAAAAGTTACTTAAGCCTCTTTGGGGGTTAATTGCTTGTGGAATGACATACCTCTTTGTGGCTATGTTGGGTCTCGCTGGGGAGAAGCGGAGACATTCGTGTAAAAAAAAATTGATAGTTGCAGTAAAGATGTTGAAGAAAAAAGTTTATAATAATAAATTTTATGGCTTATTGTTTTGCACGTGAGAATTGAAGCAATAAATCATAGAGCCGGACAATCACAATTCACGCGCAACTCTGTATTGGCAGGCACCCTCCCTGCGCGTCTGCGATGGCTGATGGATGGAGAGGATCAGGTGATCGCATGGAATGAATATTTGGGGATCTTAGTCATGGAAGAGTGACTTTTTTGTCTGTGGTGTTCCCGAGAAATTGGCTGGTCCTCCGGGGTTAATGGGTGTAGAAACCGGATCCTCGCATCCAGGGGCTACATCGAGATTTTAGAATTTTTATATACCTGAGCTGGCGTGAGTGACTCACCCGTCGCAAATTGACGATGTACCAAGCGTACTGAGAGTGTCTTGTCATCGCCGGCAGATTTTGTACCAACCATCATTGTCCACGAGGATTCCACTCTTGCTGAATTATATACAACAAGGTATACACATTCTGCCTGGGTAAGATTCCCTTGTGTACCAAGAGCGCCACAATCGCTAGAATTTATCTCCTCCTCATGTGAGCTCTTGTACGGTAATTCTTGGTCATGATCGTTTGCTGATGCGCCACAAGAACAGGGTTGGGGCGACGACGACCTTTCAAGGCCGCAAAAATATCTTCTTAGCCTTCTTCCATCGCCAATTGCTCAAAAAAACGTAACTCTTCTCCACTGTCTTCGCATAGGCCATTTCGCGCAATATATCCACTTAATTCTTACCTTGTAACATACACACACGACTCCCATACCCATGGCTCCGGTGCCTCCATCCTCCACCACAATTCTCAACTTGGAATTTTCTCCAATTTTTCCTCACCTCATCATGGCAATCACGGCGTGGTAAACAAATCAGCAACTCACCAGGTTTGTCTTCATTTGCGATTGTGTCTTCGCCAAGCATTGATGTTCAAACTTTGCCCGTCAGCACCCAACAATGGCAACAAGTGGAGCCCTGAACGATGACCACGCTTCACTAAATAAAACACGATGAGCTAATCAAATGTATTAAATACTACAGCGAGACAATCAAACAAAAAAAAACAATAAAGCGAGATACCACGGAATTCTTCGCGAGGTATCTACAAAAAAATAATCAATTCCTGCAATTTTAGCAGATATATTTTCATATATAATTAGGAATCACAGGTCTTGTGTTCGTGCAGCTATTTTAATGTATTGACTAACCATCTAACTATGTAGTTATGGCTTAAGATTACTAAAATTAATAAAAGGTTCAATTATGGCACCTAAAGTTAGCTTTTTGACTATCCGCATTTTAGTTGCAAAACTTTTAATTTTTGGAGAACAAGTTTGCTATCTTTAAATTACAATTTTAAGACTTGCAGAATGTTTTTAATTTGGATCAGGAAAATAAACAAATAAAAACATTCAAATTTAATTGAAGAGCTTTTTAGAAATATTTTAGGGGATAATCAGTAAGAGTCTTAACTCTTAAGGTTTTCGTCTTATGCTGTAAATACTCAGCTCACCTTCTTATGCAATTGCTATATTTATCTCTTGATAAAGGACGTACCTTTTGAAGAAATAAGGTGTCAATCAATGATTGAAAATTCTTCGTCTCTCCTGGGAGGATTTGAGGCACCAATTCTTTGAAGAGATTAGTGATTTAATATAGACAAATTCAATCGGACTGTATTTTGTGTATGTGACTTCTCTGATCATCGACTATCACACGATACCTACAATTATAGCTTTTATTAAATCATGTGCTGATAGGATCTGTTCGGAAAACTTATGAAATAAAATAATATTTGAATTTGGCGCGCACTCGAAGTGGTGAATTCGTGTGGTGAAAATAGAGAATGTAGGGAAAAAAGAATGATTTGGCGGCAAAAATGACAGATCGGTTTTGGAAGGCAAGGAATACGGATGCAAACGTGCCTGCTCCGTAATAAAGTGTAATTTATCGCGTATAATTCGGGGAATTTCGCGAACAGGATCATTTTTTTTTCTGCTAAACAGCTGCACAGAACTTCTGCCCCAGGTTCGTTATATATCGTTATATATCGATTCGTTAATTCTTTTGATTTCTAATTGAGCCGTTAAAAAACTTTAATCTGTCGAATCAAGTGAAGTTAGTGACGCTCTTCCAGAATAGCTGGCTCTTTAAGTCATCCTTCTTTTATCTCTCTTAGTCCACACTCCACATGCAAACATTTCAGGTTACCTTGTGGGGCGTTTGATTTAAAATTTGTTGATTTGAGATTCTGCAGAAGAAAAATTTCGAATTTGAAATTATTCTTCTGCAGAATATCAAACCAAAACATGTTGCATGTGGCTTTTTTGGATGCAATTTCAATAAACTTTGTTTTAGGAATATATTTGCTTTTGATGTACGTACGTTAGATCTAATTTTCTACCGGATAACGCATAAATTAATGCACGACTTTGAGGGTTAACAGCTATTTATAGCAGAAGAGTTTCGTAGAAATGATGGTACTGATTATCGCAGTATATCCCTAAGAAATCTATGGCCCTCCTGTCACACTCACTAAAATAATTATAGCAGCCATAAAATCGAAAATTCTTAAACGCACTAATTCACGTAAATACGCCAGATTTCTCTATCACAAAATTAAAAACTTCACATCTTCGTCAATCGATGCGTAGAGCATTTGTATCGGGCACGAAGAACTTTCTTAATTTGAATTTTTCAAAACGACGTTAACTAAATTATGAATATTGAGTTTGGGCTCATCGACAGCATCGTAGTACGACGCTTCTGGTGAGCCCAAGCTCAACATTCAGGAAGCTTCATGATTTCGTTGTCGAGATACCCGAGCAGTCTTCTGACCCGAGGATTTAATCAGTTATTCTGAAATTATTTTCCAAGTTCTTTTTTTTTTGAAGATTTTGAAGTAATGTGGAATTTATCACGAAATGTTAAATTGATTTTCATTTTGAGACTATTTAAAAAAGTCAAATTGGACACGATGGCCAGCATAATTCTCCAAGGGTTAATAATTCCTTTTTTATAAATTTATTTGTTGACAATTTAAAAGAAAAAAAAACTTTATTTGATTTCTTGTTAAGATGGTTACTATGAAAATCTCAGCTACACCTTGAGCTTCCTATACTTACCACTTTAGTCTCTTCTCGCAAACTGCAACATCGTTGAAGTCGATGAAATAAAAATTCACTGTGAAGTTCAATTGCATCATGAGGTGCGTAATTGGAGAATTTACCGATGTTGAGAGAGAATTTTAATTCAATTTCCCATGATCTTCTCCAATCAAATTATTGGTCTAATAAAATACATTTTATTATCTCTTTCTGCAAATGTACAAGAATCTCACTTAAATTGTTTTTATTTCGCTTCTTTTTTTTTTCTTTTATTCTCTTATACTTGATATTAATTTGCCAGTGATCTCTCTCCCATTTATATACGTTGTATCTCACTTATACATTATATTAAGAAAATCAGTTATCATTTATGAACGGATAATCACTGTAAAACAATCTTCATTTAATTCCATGCGGCAAAAATAGACAAGACATAATAATTATGTGTTGTAATTGAAAAATAAAACAGAGATTATTTTCAACGACATTTTCATAAAAATACATGAAACACGATCTTTTAAAGATTCTCTCTTGCAAAAATGTCGGAGAGTAAAAATGAGTGGATTGTGCATGTGAGAAATGATGATTTGGCCAATCAACTAATCTATATAATGGTTGCAATATTATTTTATATCTTAATTGAAGAATTATGGATGTAAAAAGTTAAAAAGATCAATAAAAAGAAAATGATATATATGAGTTATAAAATATATATAAGGATATCATCTTCATTTTTTCAACACTCAAAAGGAATTACATTTATCAATAATATAACATTCTTTCACATCTCTTTATGGTGCAATGAGAATTGTAAACTTATTGTTGTAATAAATCTTTTCTTTTTTTCATCTTTCTTTTTACCTACATAAGTACCACTTTGCTAATTACAATTTGTCTGCTTAAATCAGTTACTATATACGTTTTATAGTCTCATCGTATCTCACTTTGTCCTAAATCTTCTTACGGTCATTTTTTTTCTTTTTAAATATATAGAGACAGCTCTTTTTTTTTTAAATCTTATTCTATTAAAAAAATAATAATAAACTAACCAAAAAAAACAGTTACACGTCACAAGTACTCACACCTTCTCGTTAAAAAAAAAAACAAAAATCTTACTATTCTTTCCTCTTTGCAATTATTTCTGTAACTTTACCATCGCGCAGCACAGCTAAAGATCACCCGCGCCTCAAATAACTTATCGTGGTCAGCGATCAAACATCAACACACATCAAGAGTTAAAATCTACTTTTGCACAAGAGCATCATTCTCTCTTCGGGGTTTTAACAACAAAACAAAGCAAATCAGGGTCCCAGTCCAGCCCATTTGATAAAATCAGGCAATTCCCTGACAGGTACATCTCGTGATAGTGATTTTACGCGCAAATTTCTATCTGTTGTCAGCAAAACAACTTCTCTCACAATATATCGTGTGCCATCTATAAGAAAATATTTAAAATGCAAACAAAAAATATGAGAAAGGTAGCATTTAACACTCGGAGGACTTTACTGGTAATTGCTACCAATTGGCACCTTAAAATCGTCACAGAATAAAATCTATTGGACTTATCTCGATGAATTTAGCATCTAAGTATGTGTAAGGAATTTTAATTACTTTAAGATAGCAGAAGGAAAATCTCGAGAAAAGTCTTTTCTTTGGAAGATAATTGAGGTCAAAGTCAGAATCCAACACGGAGGATCAAATTGGTAGTTATTACCAGTCAAAATCCCATACCAGGCCGTGTACGCGACTCAATTTTTGTATGGAATTCTTTGGAAAAAAAATGAAGTTGGACTGCGCTTTTTTACTGACAGCATCAATCTCAAATCCGTTTGTACCATTAAATTCTACAACTAATAACCTACAAAATGACAGATTCTCAGCGTGCGATCAGTATTCTAAATGTCAAAAAATTAAAATTTTATTACCAAAGGCGAAAAATTCCCATACAAAGAGTGAGCCATTTTTGCTCTTCAACTTCAAAACAAAGTAGACCGTGTACAGGGCCTGTCCCATACATTTTAGCCATGGTTTTGAGGTTATGTTTCCCCATATTTCCCAAATAAAGTACTCTTGTTCACTTTTCCCCGAGTGAAAATCATTAATATGGACTAATTTTATTGCCGGAAGTGACTAAAAAGTTACTTTAAGAATCAAAGTTTGTGATGATTTAGGCGCAATAATAAATTATGTAAAATTGTAGCTAAAAAAGTCGTTTGAATTGGCAATTTTGCATCGATTCGACGTAATTTATTTTCAGTGACGATTTTCTCAATTAAATATTCAGCAATTAGGTGCAGGAATGCTTGAAGGAGATTGAGAATTAGTGAAAATTTCAATCCTCGTTCAATAATCTGATTAATAATTAATTATTGAACATATTTTATCAGCTGGTAGTTATTACCAATTTGATCCTCCGCGTTGTGCCAAATGTTGGGTCCTCCAAGTGTTAAGGACCTTGCGCGCAAAGTGAAAAGCTTCGCTGTTATAAACAGAACTTCTCCATCAACCAAACTCATTGGTGCTCTCCTCACTCAGGATGTGGAGATTATTTTAGTAAAATCAAAAGCCACAACTTACCTCTGTCCTCTTCAGCATTGTTCTTGCACAAATGCACAGCAGTAGCTAAAATTTTATCATCATTGGACAGTGGTTCACTATTGTCATCCTCCACAGTGAATACGGATGAATTGAGAACTGAACCCTTTGTTGTAACACACCTACAGGTGAGAGAAAGAGATCGGTGCACGAGACACATGGATAACAATCAATGCCAACATTGTCTTTTCGGGATGCAAAATCACAAGATACTCACTTCACGGCTGGATTTTTCGACTTGAGAAACATGAGGGCATTTTTCGATGCTTCCGCCACCATTGCCACATGCTTAGGATCAGACTTGCTGCTAACTGACATTGAGGTGGATGGGAAGATGGTGAGTGTCGGTGCCAGCGGTGTATTAACCGTTAGCAAATTGTTGCCACTTTGAATATTTGAGGTACTCTTAGTAGCTATGCTGCCCTTGAGTCCCCGCGATAATCCCTCGAGCTCATTCAGTACTGCAAAAACGTGAAGAAAGTAAGAACGGTGTGTGCCGGTGTGAATTTCTAAACCAATTATCATCTCAGCCATTCAATTTAATCTCCCCTCTTTCTGTCTCATTCTCTTCTTATTATGCAAGTAATCTGTGCGCGAGGGGACCTTTTTTGCATATCGCATCTCATTTGCATCTCATTCACTTTGCCACCATTTGCACACCCAGCTTAGGCACCTTTTTTCGCGCGCCAAACACTTGCACCATGTCACACACAAGTGGGTCCATGAGAATGTTGTGAACTATCCTTCTACAATGCGCACAAATGAATTTTGCACACTTTAATGTAACGACAAATAGGAAAATAAAGAGCCAATATTTCTCTTTTTCTTTCTCATTTCCTTATTAGTGCTTTTCTCACTAATCCCATGTACCTAATTATTACTTAAATCTCTAAAATGCTTCTATCGTGCTAATTTTACGACAATTCCTCCACATTATTGTATTAAAATTAAAAAAAAAAAACTTTGGATAAAATAAAACATTAGTTGAGTGAAAAAGAAAAATTGTGTAATTAATATTAATTAATGATAGATTATAAATTAATATAAAATAGTTAGAACTTAAAATTGACACCTCAACTACATTGCATTGCTGTGGCGTACTCCAGGAGCGTATTTGGATGTGTAAACATCATGAATATTTATACAGTTCAAGCTTTTCTTTTAAAAAAAGAAAAATAATTTATAAGTGTATTTTCAAACGTTAGAAAACAAAGGTAAAAAATGAAGAATAATTAACACATGACAAAAAAGTAACGTCAAATGTTAAAAAAATATCTTTTAAAGAAGAACATTAAACGTTAGAAAAGAAACATCATACGTCATTAGAGAAGGAATATCAAATTCTGGAAAAGGAAAGATCATCGTTAAAGAGCAGCTAGAGACATAACGTCAAATGATAGAAAATAAACACCAAAATTTTATAAAGAACTGTCAAACGTTAGAAAAAAACTGATAAATGTTAAAAAAAAAAAGAAATGAAAAATACTAGATCTGAAGTATCAAACGTTAAAGAAAATAAGTCAAATGTTAAGTTGAAAGGACAAATCTTATAAAAAAAACATTAGACTCTAGAAACTAAGATAATTTAAGAAACTTTAAACAGAAATATAAAACGTTAAAAAAGAAATGTCAAAGAAACGTTAAAAATAAAGAATCATTGTTAGAGACGAAATGAGAGTAAGTTTTACTAAGTAAACGTACAATAATAAAGCAAATATAAATCGTTAAAAAGAAACGTCAAAAATTAGAAAACAATGTCAACTTCGAAAAAAAAACATCAAACATTATAAATCAAATGTGAAACGTTATAATTGCATAAACATTGTCTATGCTTACTAATTACTACGTAATTTGAATTAAACAGTCATTAAAATTACCAAATAATCTCAATTTTTTTTTAATAAATCCCTACTCCAAAATCGTTTTTTTTTAAATTAATTTTAATTACATTTAAATTGAAAGGAAAATCTATTTTCTACAAACACTTCCTATAGAATAGCTGTCTATCTACGACCCTGTCACCTCGTGATTAGAACACCATCGCACACATTAAAGAAAATCTTTAATCCGCCTTTCGCAGAAATATCATTAGTAATCAAATGGAAACAAAAAAAAAATCACAGCTAACACTATAAAATTGATTCGATTGCAAAAACGTGTCATCGGTTAAATATAATTTTAGGCACTTATTTTATTGACTCAATCCACCTTCCTTCAACTCTGCTTTTTCAACCTCACCAATTATTCTACATCAACAACATGATTTCCAATAGATTTCCCTCCTTATTTCACGAAAGAATTACTCAAGATTCAATCGAGAGAAAAAAATATTCAAATTCTTCTCTTTTTTTTGTCTTTCGCCAATGACCAACTTTAAATGCCCATTGTCCAATTTTGTGGATAAATAAAAGAGATTTTTCACACTTGACCCCTTAACTTTGGCTTCTCCTATCAACACTTTTATCATGTCACATTTATCCATTCAAACTATTGAAACATTGTTGGTATTTTTGATATAAATAATTCCCCATTTTTAACATCTCACTCCCAAGATTCTTTCATTATTATCAAATCTAACTTTGAACTTTTCACTGCATTTTTCCTTCATCATTTCCAACACTCGTGTTCCCCTTTAAATTGAATGATCTTTCACTTTCAATCCACCTTTCAAGGTTTATGCGCCATCATCGCATATTTTTTTATCTCCATATTGTGTGAGTATATGAGAGAAATTATACACAATTATTGTCCACCCATTATCACGGTGAATATTGCATAAATAGCGCTTAATATCTTCATTTTACTAAATTACCACAAAAATACAACGATGTGCAATCCACGCATCACTGTCTTTAGAGTCTGCGGCATTATTTGGTGAGAAATACCAAAGAGAAGGATCAAAAGAGAAAAGAGAAGATTTTGTGAAAAAAAAATGTAAATTATACACAATAGAAAAATTTGTCTTAAATGCTAATCAATATTTTTTTAAAGACTATATTTCACACTTTGAATTTTATTTGCTGAGAATTTCTTTGAGGTTTGCGAAAAATTCATACTTTAGGTTAAAAAAAGAAGTTATTAAAATAGTAAAAGAACTCACGAAAGACTGAAGAAAAACCTATTTTAAAAAAATCGTTTTTCTTTTATATTGAAGATGGAAAATGAGATTTTAATAAGCAAAGGTAATTTGGCAGAGGATTTTATCAAAAGATTTTTCTTAATAATAAGCCTTCTTCTGGAAAAAAGTATCATGTGGGAAATTAAACTTTTTAACGTTCTTCTTAGCTTGATTCAAAGATGATGAAAAGTTTTAATTTTCCTTTTGCTTAAAGACATTTTCAGTTCCTTTATAGTTGACCTTCAAACCCGTTAAACTATAAATATCTTTTTAATTTGTCTTCTAAACAATGAAGATATTTTAGTAGCAAAATATCTCAAAAGAGAAAGATAGAATCAAAACATAAACATTTTGTAATTTGTCGATGTCTATCTCTGTATCTTTTCATTTCGTAATACATTCAAAAGAAAGAAAAGAAAACATCTCGCAAAGCATTTTGCTCATTTTAGCGGATAAAAATATTCTTTGGTAGACATTTATATACCACCCCGAATATATAAACGTCAATATTTACGGAACAATGTGTCATTGTCAACACAACAAGCAGAACTGTAAATCTGCGGCAAGTTTATCATCACCATATTGCATTTTATGGACATTTATACGATGAAATTCCCTCTTTTCTCTCATATATCGAGGGTTGGAAAATATACTATACTAACTCATTTTTGTTGATTTTCAGGAGAGCGATTTGAAGTTTGAGATTTACATTGCTTCTTATGTAAAATTTTTTACAGTTTTCGCTGTAACTTTGTAGGGAACAAATATTCGAATTTGTCCTTTTGAGGGAAGATGAAGGACATCAAAAGCTATCGAAAAATGCGTTAAAAATATACTATACTAACTCGACTTAGTATAGTGTATTTTCCAACCCTCGATATGTATGATCACATCCACCCTCTTTGCGCGCGAGACACTACACAAACACGCAAAGATCTTTCCCATCTCTCCACTGTTTTTATGCAAACACCTAATATTATTTCCCATTCTTAAAGTCCCTGCCGCTACAATTCTCCATATGTCCAGAGATAATACCTCCAAATGGTCATTGACACTATCTCTGCAGATCGTATATCTTCAACATAATCCCCCTACTCTCCCCGGGCGGGAACTTCCTTTTTCTCCATCCACTCTCTCATACTAAATCACGCGAAAACTTGATCAATTAGTCAATTTTTTTTCACCACCAACATCTCAATATATCAACCTTTTATTCCGCACAAGAATATTTGTCAACTCAAAATGCGATAATAAAAAACAACAAAAAGCTTTAGAAGAGACAGAAAGTTCAAGAGCCCAAGAATAAATTTTAGTTATAACTTACCGACAAGTGGCACCATCAGCTGATACAGTGGATGTGCACTGGCTATTGCCTTAAGTTGCTCCAGGAAGTCAATGAAGCAATTTGTGTCCGGAATTAGGAACTTAGGACGTACTTCTATATTTACTGAAACCGTACTCATTTGTAAAATATCCTGGAATTAAAAATAAATTCATTAAAAATTTTTGTAAATGGGTAAAGTAGGTTAAGAAGTACAAATAGTACAACGAAGTGAAAATAGAATTATTTTAAAAGTTCTTGACGGTATTTTGCAATGTTTTTTGTAGGAGTTTAGGGGTGAGGGGTAGTTATAAGTTCTACAAAACGACGCTCCCGAAGATTATGAACCATATTCCTATGTTAAAAGATAGGAATAAGGTTCATAATCTTCGGGCACGTCGAAAAGCAAAATGTGTAAACTGAAAAATTAAAAGAAATGGGAATAAACTGATAATAAAATCAAAAGAAAAATTGGAGAATTAGATTAAAAAATTACTGAAACAAGCAAATGAAATAAATTTTAAAAATCCAAAACTAAAAAAGAAATATATAACTCAATTAAAAAACAATCTATATTATGTGTATAAATTATAAGAAAACCTAAAATAGGCTAAGAAGCATTAGTAATTACAAAAAATTATATATGCTTACAATGCAACTCAATAGACATTAGATAAAAATAAACTTCTTGAAACTCAAAAAAAGTCAATCATAACGCGTCCAGTTATAAGAGTTGGTGTCCCACAACGTGTAGAAGTTTGTTTATGCGTTGTAATACTATTTGTGAGCAATATTAGTAGGCAAAGTTGATTTTTTTGTGAAATTCAGCAATTTGATGCATAAAAATGGTCATATCTCTAGTTCTATAACACCTACAGAAATTTCTTGACTAGTTTTGGAAAGGTCTTGAAATAAGCTATAATTTGACATATATCTCAATGATTTTCAAGGTCACCTCTAGAACACAAAATGGAGGATATTTGTTTCACAAAAAGAGTTTTTCGCATTTTTCGTCCTGAAAGAATGGTTCTAGAGGTTTCTGATGTTCTAGAAAGTTGTAGATAATTACAAAACCTTTAATTTGATACCAAATTGAGCAAAATCGGACAAGCGGTTCAAGAGATATGGCTCTTAGAACTTTTCAAATGCAAGAATTTTTCAAATGGCCATATCTTCTAAACGGCGACATAGATTTTCTTCATTTTCGGACTGGTGACAGATATTGAGTCAGGCCACAACATATCAAAATTTAAAGGAAATCTATAACAGATGTTCGGAGATATTGCCCCTTAAAGTTAGGCAATTTTTGTTTTTGATTTTAGCGCCTCTTGCGAATGTTTTTGGAACTTGGAATGTTCTAGACAGTTGTAGGGCTTCTTGAAACCTTTCATTTGATACCAAGATGGTCAAAATCGGTCAAGCCGTTCTCAAGTTATATTGAAAAAACACTTTTTGCTTTAGACCGCCATATTTGCTAAACCGCTTGACCGATTGTCAAGTATGAATTGTTGATGAAGACGTCTCACTGAGCTCTACAACATACTAGAATTTCAGATCTCTAGCTATAAGGGAAGTGGTTGACGTTGTTTTAAAATGGCGGACGGCGGCCATCTTGGATTTTGAAAATGCGAAAAAATGAAATTTTACACCCACATTTCTATAGAAAACTTCAAACTCGAAGTCTCTATCTGTTACTGTTCTCGAGATATAAGGCAAAGTTTGGACCACCGGCAGGCCGGCCGGATCAAAAATTTTCCACCACCATTTTCGTAATGTGGGATGTCTAAAACGTGCTCATACCAAGTTTGAGCCCGATCTGAGGTGGTCGGTTTTTCCGACGATTGCAATACTTGGTGTTGGCCACGAAGTGGAACACCAACTATTTGTAAGTGTTTATTCTCCTTCCAGGGGCGTCGATATAATGGATGCGGGTTTAAAGAGAGAGTTTCCGAAGTATGATCCAAAGAACACAAAAAGAATTAAGCAAAACATATTTTCTTTAATTTTATTATTTTTCGAATTAATGCCCAGAAGTATGGAACAACTAATGTAGGGCTATACAAGGGATCTTAAAGAAATCTTCTCATTGGGTCCTATTCAGCGACCAAGAAACCCGCTTGAAATCTTAAAATTTCAGTACAAATTTTAAAGATTTCAATGGTCGCTGAATAGGACCTATTATTAAGAAAAATGTTGTATGATTAATTTTTTTTAACCATAATTTTGTTTAGATTTAAAAACCCCAAAGAGATGCAGTACAAAGGTTTATCCCCTACGGCAAGGTCTGTTTTGCTCAGGAATACATGTTCGTAGTTGCGATTTGCATTGCCATGTTCACAATAGAGGTATGCCGAAATGTTGATGTTTTCAATTGGGAAAATTTCTTTTCCTCTACACCGTCTACCCCCAAGAGCACTGGAAGAAATGAATGCACTGATTTTTTTTTTTAATTTATCACGATTGTTGAAGTTACTTGTTGTTATTAGATCACTGTTAAACTGTTTTATTTTTTGTTTTTTAGTGATCTACGCAGCATTGGGAATGGGAATTATGGGAAATTTGTATACCCTTCTGTGGGGTATTTCCCTTATTATTAGTAAAACTCCTTCGATTGAAAGTACTTTGCTTTTCATTTGCAACTTTTTTGCCGATGCGCCTCATAGGTGTTAATGAATTTATATTTATGTATATTCTTAATTAAAATGTTTTAAATATTTCAGAGGACACCGTCCAGAAGTACCTGAACAAAAAAAATCAATCTATTTGTTCAGGTACTTCTGGACGGCCCAAAAATTTGACCAAGGAGCCGCAGGAACAATAAAATAATAAAAGAATGGACACTGGTTGAAACACGGGAAAGACCTTCTTTCTACTTTTTTATTTTCTCAATTTATTTTCATGAGAAATTGAGAAAATAGAAAGAAGGTCTTTCCCGTGTTTCAATCAGGATAATCATCACTCGACCGTACTCTCAATATAAAACTACAACTTCCGGAAGAAGAAAAAAGAAACAAGAAATAAAAAAATGGACACTACCTACCTCTTGCCACCCCCCAAAACAATATTAATTTAAAAGAATACAATGAAATTCACTCCTCCCACTTCCAAAAAATATATATATATACGAGGTAAATTGTCGCTTCGCTCCAATTTTCCTCGCCCCGCTTCGCGGGGGGTTTTGCGCTTCGCGCAAATTTTAGAGAAAAAAAAATTGTGATGATTTATACGTCGATTGGGGCCACTCATCAACCCCAAAAAAATTGCAAAGAGTAGAAATCATTTTCATACAACATTTCCGGCGCCAAATTCAAAAATTCGCAAAAAAGCATGAGAGTTATATGGTGGCTACCTGAAGGGGGGCTTCGGGGGGAAAATGGATACGGCCACTCGAAACCGCCTGATATAAGGAGCCTCTGTGCCAAATTTCATCGCGATCGGTCAAACGGTGTAGATTTGTATAGCCGAACACGACGGAAGATTACCAACAAATAGACCTTTCTTTATTATATAGATGGAGAGCACTCAACAAAACCAAAAGAAAAAAAAATTCAAAGAGAAAAAATCATTTTCATACAACATTTCCGGCGCCAAATTCAAAAATTCGCAAAAAAAGCATGAGAGTTATATGGGGGCTACCTGAAGGGGGGGCTTTGGGGGGAAAATGAATACGGCCACTCGAAACCGCCTGATATAAGGAGCCTCTGTGCCAAATTTCATCGCGATCGGTCAAACGGTGTAGATTTGTATAGCCGAACACGACGGAAGATTACCAACAAACAGACCTTTCTTTATTATATAGATGGAGAGCTCTCATCAATCTAAAAAAAAAAAAAATTCAAAGGGAAGAAATCATTTCCATACAACATTTCCGGCGCCAAATTCAAAAATTCGCAAAAACTGCATGAGAGTTATATGGGGGCTACCTGAAGGGGGGCTTTGGGGGGAAAATGAATACGGCCACTCGAAACCGCCTGATATAAGGAGCCTCTGTGCCAAATTTCATCGCGATCGGTCAAACGGTGTAGATTTGTATAGCCGAACACGACGGAAGATTACCAACAAACAGACCTTTCTTTATTATATAGATGGAGAGCTCTCATCAATCTAAAAAAAAAAAAATTCAAAGGGAAGAAATCATTTCCATACAACATTTCCGGCGCCAAATTCAAAAATTCGCAAAAACTGCATGAGAGTTATATGGGGGCTACCTGAAGGGGGGCTTTGGGGGGAAAATGAATACGGCCACTCGAAACCGCCTGATATAAGGAGCCTCTGTGCCAAATTTCATCGCGATCGGTCAAACGGTGTAGATATGTATAGCCGAACACGACGGAAGATTACCAACAAACAGACCTTTCTTTATTATATAGATGGAGAGCTCTCATCAATCTAAAAAAAAAAAAATTCAAAGGGAAGAAATCATTTCCATACAACATTTCCGGCGCCAAATTCAAAAATTCGCAAAAACTGCATGAGAGTTATATGGGGGCTACCTGAAGGGGGGCTTTGGGGGGAAAATGAATACGGCCACTCGAAACCGCCTGATATAAGGAGCCTCTGTGCCAAATTTCATCGCGATCGGTCAAACGGTGTAGATTTGTATAGCCGAACACGACGGAAGATTACCAACAAACAGACCTTTCTTTATTATATAGATGGAGAGCTCTCATCAATCTAGAAAAAAAAAAAATTCAAAGGGAAGAAATCATTTCCATACAACATTTCCGGCGCGAAATTCAAAAATTCGCAAAAAAAGCATGAGAGTTATATGGGGGCTACCTGAAGGGGGGCTTTGGGGGGAAAATGAATACGGCCACTCGAAACCGCCTGATATAAGGAGCCTCTGTGCCAAATTTCATCGCGATCGGTCAAACGGTGTAGATTTGTATAGCCGAACACGACGGAAGATTACCAACAAACAGACCTTTCTTTATTATATAGATATATATATTTAAAAAAATAGAGTGAGTAAAGAAAAATTGTCTACACTTTTTTAGACAATTTTAAACCAATCAGTCTGATTAGAAAAATTTCTTTGTTGACCTTAAATGCAAAACAATACCATAAAAAAGTTTTTATTTTCATAAAACCTGAATGGATTCAGCTAAGGAAAGAATTTTAGAACTTCTTGTGAGAAATTTCGAGAATTTTTATTTAAAATTGACTTTTTTTAACAATTTTAAGATCAGACTTTGCGAAAATTTAAAAAAAGAATCTATGTATATCCGGGTAAACAATATTTACTTTAGAATATTTGAGGTTTTTGTGTCTTTTGGCCAATTTTTATACATATATTTTATCGATCATTATAGTTTGTGTTTGTATCATTAACAGTCACAAATATTATTAATTCAACTCAAATTCTAACCACCAATTCGTTCGATTAACCTAGAAATCTTATTTCATTGGATAGTAAAATATTTTTAATGTTAATTTTTGCTGAATTAAATTCTTTTGCAAAAAAAAGTAGAAATAAAAATGTTGGTTTTTAAATATTACGTGATTATCGTGATTTAGTGACGCGATCATTAATACAGAAAGGCGATGACTTTGTCGTTTTGAATTTCCATAATTCTTCCACCTATTAAATCATCCCAAAAAGATTGTAAACACAAATAAAGTTTACAACATCGAATTAGTGTGAATTGTTAATGGCTTTTGGACCGCAGAAAGTTTTTTTTTCTGTGAAGAATTTTGCGGTATTGCACGTAAAATATTTTGTTAATTAAATCAAATTTCATCTGTAAACGCCGGCAATCAATAAATTCTTTCTTAGAAATGTCGTATAGAGGCACAAATTTTCGCTATCGTTGTCAATGGATATCCGTGTCTTGCAAAATTGTTCAATGACCTCTATTAATTTTCTGACAAGAATTTTTTCAAGCATTTCAACGGGATTTTTTCTCTTTCAAATATTCTTTTTTTTTTATTCATCTTCTGAGGATTCTTTCGTAAGAGCTTTTTTTTGCAAATTACACTGAATGAGAGAAGAGATATAACGAAGTGGACATTTTAATTAATTTGCATCCTCCCATTGTTTTCTCCTCTCCTACACAACACATCTTCTGCAATAATTTTCACACTGTATTATGTACAAACACATCGTAATGTACATCTAGCATCCATTAGGAGTTAACTTCTTTTTTTTTTCATCGTGTGTGCCACAGGACACAAAATAAGATAGAGTAAGAATTTATCACGGCATTATCTTGACATCACATCGTACAAATTATTTCCGTGTGACGATGACCTGGAAATAAATTCCTTGCAGTTTATGCACGCTGTGCAAATTGGCGCCTTCCAGAAAACTGACACCGACATAATTTAAGAGTGTTTGTTCCCACATCAAATTCATGCTTCGACTAACAATTTCTCCCATATAATACTTCTTTTTCCCGCGCGTTCACTTCTTACTCTCGTGCGCACACATTTTATTCTAATGCACTCCCCGTAGTGTCGTCTTTTTGGCCTTCCTCGCGCTATCAGTTTCTTATTCTAACACATTATTCTTCCTCCTTTCCCCCCCATTCCTTTATTAAACTTCCACCGTTGACGATTATGCTACTACATTGCCCTTTTTTTCCACCCTGAACTTTCAGGGAAAAAAAGAAGAAAAACTCTTCTCCCCTTTTGGCATCCAACACACAGCGTGCTGACATAAAAAGATCTTCTCAATATGTTTCTTTTTTTACTCTCTCACACAGCACCCATTACACACCTCACGGTGCTGACAAAGTTGCACATCTACACGCTTTATTACAACATAATTCTCTCTTTTGATATGTAAAATAAAAGAAAAGAAAAGAGATAATCGTGGCAGTAAGCAAACTGCACTCTGCCATTCCTGACGATTTATTTAAGTTTTAAATTCACACCTCAATTCACGACGCGAATGCGTTTTTAATATTCCATATACAAACATTAAGACAGAAGTGTGTTAAATTTTGAACTGGATGATGTGCACAAGGAATACATAATTCCTATACCTTATACTATTTACACCATGCTCAGTGAATCCCATAAAATACTTTTGAGAATAAAATAAGTAACAAGAAAAAAGCAACTTTAATGCAAAAATGTGATATTCACATAAATTTTTTGCTTTTTATTACTTTTCTCGTTGCCTTTTTATGGCAAAAATAGAACACGCTATTCTAAAATGAATGAAGAGCGTCCGTCTAAAAAAAATTATACTAGGGCTGTTATTAGATTCTAGGCGCATTCTATTAAAACTAAAGTTCTCGTATTTACATTAATGTTTTCACATAAAGAGAGAATTTGATTAATCTGAGCATTGTAAAGTGTTGAAATCTTTCTTTTCAAGTGGAAAAAAAAGATGCACGAAATTTTGAAAATCTAGAATAACCAGTAGATTTTTCTTTTTAAATGATATTAGAAATTTTCTTTGAGGAAAAAAAACTAATTTTCAGCAATAAATTCAATTAGGGATGATGTACGTACAGTATAAGAGTTTATTCACTTTTAAAATATTTCCGCAAGTACCAGTTTGCATGGCAGCCATATGAAGTAATTTTCCTCACTTTGAATAAGCGTGACGTTTCAAAGATGTACGTCCCCTTCTTCAGGTACAAATTATTTGGAGGATCTAATAATTTGTACCTGAATAAGGGGACATACCTACATATATTTCCGAAACGTCGTGCTCATTAAAATTGAGAAATTTCTTAAGGGTCAATTCCTGTGTACTGGAATAGTAATAGGCTTATTATAGCGAATGAATCTCTATGAAGTCGACTACATAAAATTGTGCAAAAGGATATATCTAAGGAGTCTTCTCTACGACCTTCAATTCCATCAGACGTGCGACTTCTTTTAGCATTAACATCTGACTACTGGCGACAATTACGACAATTTGGCATTGAAATATGTAATTGGAAATTCAACAGTGCCTTATTGCATAACCCAAACAGTGTGTGAGACCATTTACTGACACTTATCCATTTTTATATGTGGCATGGCCTTACAATTTACTAAATATCGCTCAGTGCTTTTTTTAGATTACTTTCGGGCGATGTAATGTGATAGAATCATAACATTTGTTTTACCCCTTGAATTCCTAGGGTAGATGTCTGGTTGGAAATAATGTTAGACTGTCCGGATTAAGACAGGGTAGTAAAATTTGTGTACTACTTTGTAGAAAACTGATTAGAGAATCCGAAAATAACAAGCTCTATATGAAACGTGTATAATATTCGACACAAAACAAATAATATAGTTGAGTCTTGCAATAGGCAGTTAACACACTGACGACGGGTAAAATACTTCCCAAAGGTTTTTTACGCGACATGTAACAATTAGTCACTGGCGTCCAGAAATGTTACCCGGTGGGACCATAGTGTGCTTATGTTCTTCGCACGTTATCAGAAAATATTTATTTGAGAGAATACTCACTTAAGTGAAACACAAATATTCTTTTAATATAAAATAATCGAAAACAAAACAATAAAAAAAAGAATAATATTCAAATTAAAATAGAATTTAAATTTCAAAAATCTTTCTTTAAGATTTCACTAACTGTTGTATGTTGAACATCAAATTCAAGCTCACAGAACAGTCAGAGGAATAGTTTAAATGGTATGATATTGGTGAAGAGAATTTTTTGGACATATTTGGCATTTTTTTTCTCATTCCAACATAACCGCGCTTTTATATTTACGTGGGAAAAAGTCAGATTTATGGGATAATTTCAGTGAAAATCTCTCAGACGAGTTTCCTTTATTCTATTAAACATTATGTAGCATTTTTTTTAGCACAAAAATTAAATTGAGGTTATGTAAGAGGAAAATTTTCTTTTCGCAAAATATATAACCTAACTCACCTGAAGTTTTACACGATGAAATTTTCCGCTATAAAACACTTAAAATTAAATTTCCATATGAATTTTCAGCTAGAACATTTTTTTATAGCCTAAAGGGAAACTTCTGGAAACTTTTCTTTGCTAATTTATTTCATAATTCTCACTTTTTTCGGACACCAGAATAAAAATTAGGTTATGTTGAAACGAGAAAATATACCAGATATGTCAAAAAAAAATGCTTCGCCATCCGTTCTGAACAAGGTTCTGAACCATTTTCAGAATTTTCTAGCATTTACATTATTTTATATTAAAAATAAATGGTAATGATAACGTGAACGAGCAGGTTGATTTTTTTGTTCTAAAAATTCTGAAAACTTCATAATAACTTCATAATTAGCTAAAATCTTCTCTGTGACAGAGCAATTAAAAAAAAATTACAATATTCTAAATATCCTTCTACTTATTTCTTGTTTTTTTTTTTTAATTTTTGAAAATTTTATTTCTCCTGACATGATATTTTTCATATTTTTTTTTCTTTATAGGATAATAATATCTAAGAATGTTCTATTCGTTCTATTGTCAATATCAAGATTAATAGAATAGAATATTCTAGATATTCCATTTTCTTGTCACCATCAATCTCAAATCATTTCAAATTGATTCCAACACATTTCAGAAATTTAATAAATAAAAATTTATTAATCATATATGAACACCTCACGAGTCAGCAATCAAAATTGGCTGAAAAAATGTTGGAGAAGTTTTCCCGGGTAAATGTCAAACGCAAAAAGAGTGGCAAATTGTTACAGCGTACAGAATTGAGAACTGTCAGTGGACGCCGATGTGCGTCAAGCCGTCCTGGATGTGTTAAACGCAATCATATCGCGCAAAAACCCAAATATTTTCTTTATTGTTTATGCCGTATTTATTAATATACCTGTATATACTTAAAGGTACAAAACCTACGCTGAGAGAGGTATTAACCAAGGGTACCTTACTAATAAAAAAATTAAAGGGTCCAAAAACATCCAAAAAGGATCAAATAGGATAACTAATACGGTTCGCTGATAAATACGTAAAACACGCCCTAAACGAATTCTCCCTATTCCTAATGCGAAAGACGTTAATCAGAGTAGTACTCCATATCTTTCTGATGAGAGCGTTGAAATCGATATCAACCGGATCAGTTGAAACTAATCCTGGCAATTTTAATCAGAAGTTTCGAATCTTCTAAAGGTTAATCGTATTTTTGTTTGAATTTTTTTTTTTTTTATTATTATTTATTTATTTTACTTTCTTGTCCCTGTACATGTAGGGGTACATGAATTTCATGATTTTGAACGTTTTTAATAAACTAAAACTTTTCAACGTGGGCGTAGTTTATGAATTTTTGGACACATCATTAAGAGATTTCCTAGTTGATCTAAGTGGAAGATGGAAAGTATTTTTTGGTGTTCTTGAATGGCTTTCGACCCTTTACAAATTCTTCTTCGTCTAGTACCCAATGAACATATAAAAATGAATAAACTCCTTTGATTCTCCAAGAATAATTCAAAAATCTTTAATAAATTTCAAAAATTGTCTGTCCAACAACAATTCTTGCAACATATAGTAGTTTTATTGCTCTAGAATTGATTGAAAAGATATTTCCACATATAGAGAAGGTTAAGAAAAAAATTGAGGAGGAGAAGAAGATAAAATCAAGAAGAGAATCTAAAAACAAAAACGGCAATTTGAAATTTTCGATGGAATTACTATACATCTTCCTCAAGCATCCACAATATATAAATGGCAAAACAACCGCGAGAGCACAGCGGGTGTTACCAATGAAAATTCGACGGTGTTGTGTATATTAAATGAATTAAAAAATTGAAAGAAATTCTTTTCTTAGCCCCCAAACGATGGAGAAGAAAAAATAATTGCCATAAGAAATAATAATTATACGTTTCACGCAGAGCTTTTCCATCGCTATGCCATCAAATTCTTTTGCATGCGGTATCTTATTAATTGAATATTATATATGTGTGTGTATCTCATTTACCTGCAATCTCTGATTCTGGCGCTCCTGCATCTTGTGACTCCGCTCCAATTCATCCTTCCGTCGAAGTAGTTTTCTAATCTCAGCCGTACTGTCCGTACAATTCGACAGACTGTCCAATTTACTCAATACCGACAATTCTTCCTTATCACCCTTCATCACATCGCACTCAGATGTCTTTTCTACGCTACACAAATCAACATTCTCAACTTGATTGTCTACCGTCTGTGTCTCATTCTCATCATCACTAAAACTTTCCACTAACATCTCCGAATCACTCGACTGGAAAGAAAGAAAAAAAAAAAGCAGAATAAGCAGTGAAAAAATGTCAAAAGAATTTAATTTCGCTATCTCCATATAAAAGAAGAAGAAAATATAAAAAGAGAATTAATCCTTCCTTTTTTAATCATTTCATTCCCCATAAAAAAAATTATTCTCAAAACATCTCGCATTGTAGCAACTTAATTACGAGAAAAATAATAATTTTATACATATACACACATCATGGGGGATTATTTATATCTGTGCTTTTGTAGTAAAATATTGATTTATGCTTTGGGAATCATAATTAAAAGATTAAATTGCCATTTAAAGCATAAAGTCTTACATAGCAATACATTATGCATGCCGAGACAATTGTGGTCCGCCCTATACGTGTGAAACTACATTAGAGTTGTAATGATTATAGAATAAAAACATTCTGGGAAATTCTCTGATAATTGTTTGCATTTTAAGTTTCAAAATCTGAATTTTTAATGCATTTTCATTGAGTTCTATGGAATTGAAATTCAAATTTATTTCAATTTGTGACTCAAATGCCTAATTGAAACTCAAAAAACATTTAATTTGCACGAAATACTTTTTTTTTACTTCGGTTGGACGTTGCGTTTGCCTGATATGGACGATAAAAATATCTGAAACAGACGCAACTTATATCAAAAGGGATAGATAGATTTATGTAAAAAGGAAACAAAAAATAAGCTGAAATGTTACGTCACATTAGAATTTTTTGGTCTCAATTAGACATTTGAGTCTCATTTTGACATTTTTTGAGTCAAAATTAGTTTTACTTATTTTCATTGAAAAAAATTCAATAGAATATCAAAACACGGAAAGTTATTGAATTAAAGTTCTTTTTAAGCATGTAAATCTCAATCTACAAACTTTCAACTCATACCAAGAGATTCAAAGACAAAAAAAAAACGCATTTAGACTTACCTCGTCAGTTCTATTTTGCACCACACTTATGTACTCCGCCGTACCATCTTCGTAAGTGACTTTTTTCAGGACGGGCGGTTCACAAGAACACAAATAATCTGTGCCAACAAATAAAATCTTCTGCAAACGCAAAGCATCCTGAAAGAACAGACAGAAAATGGTTAAAAAGTAAATACAAATTGCGAGTCTTTTGCAAATTTATCCACCGCTCCGAGTTTTTTTTTTTAATTGAGAGATCTCTCACCTGAGCTGATTCAATATCGTCGTCCCTGTGACAAAAAATCTCCTCGGGAGCCTTGTACATGAGTGGTGTGAAACCAGCTAAAGCTATATCTTCCTGCAGTCGCACAATCTCGTAATCTACACACAAAAATTGAGGAGATTAATTTGAAATGTGTCCACCATTTGTGATGTTAAGTGATTTCTTGTTTTTTCTTTTTCGGTTTTCAGCACTCACCGTTCTTCCTTTCGGTGGAGAGAATATCACGATTAATGTCTACATTTTCGAGAATCACCACAAGAGATGCCAATTTGGACCATGGATCGTGATTTGCGCTAGAACTAAAGGTATTTTGGCTTAGACAAAAAATAATAAACAGGGCATGACCTCAAAAAATCATTTTTTTTTTTTCTTTTTGAAAATTGAAAGTGAAATTTTGTGAACATCAACAGTGAAATCGGATAATTACCCAAGTTTGTAGTCAGAACATGTGGGTGGAGGATTCCATACAACATGATGACACAGCAACCAGTCGCACCAAACCTACAAGTAACATTCCAAAATAGTGAGACAGTCTGTCTATGAAATACGTAAATATTTTTCTTTTCTTTAATTTCTATTTTTTTTTGTTTTGTAGATTTGTTTCTATTTTTTGAAAAATTAAATTAGATTTTAGGAAAATATTTTTTCAGAAAAAAAATTTATCAATATTTTTATTGACCAAAAATCAAGAAAACTTCAAAAAACTAGTTAAATTTTCAGAAAAGTTATGAGAAAATTACGCTTTAAAATCAAGAAAAGGATGCCCAAAAAATTTCAAAAACACGAAAAATTTAAAAAGAGAGACTTTCAAATCAATTTTCAATGAAAAAATTTAAAAAAAAATTTTTTTTAATCTTGGGCCTTATTCAGCGACCAAGAAACCCTTGAAATTCGCTTGAAATCTTGAAAGGAATTGATGGCGGAATGTATGAAGGATGATCCTCTATCGCAGAACAATTTTAACCCATTCCATCTTGTAGAGGATCAAAAAACATTGAAGAATCGCGAGAGAAACTCCCCAAAATCCACTGGGATCACATCGAAAAGTGCAAATAAAAATTGCCAAAAAATTCAAATATTGCGACGCCATTCGACGTTTTTTTCCCTATAGAAAATGTTTCAAAAGTTTTCTGTAGACTTGTCGCTCATTTTCTGTAGAGTTTTTTTCTAGTCAAAATAAATGTTTATTTTTTCGTTTCTGGAGTGATTTCTACATCTGAATCTGTGAAATCTTCTGCTCCTTGGAAGTCTGTGCATCTAATGATACTCTCAAAGCACTGAGAAAACAAACTAATTGCGAGTTTATTGCTGTGAATAATTTCATGAGACTTCCGGATGTCTTGACATTGCAGCCTCCTCGAGAGTGGATGCAACAAGGAGGAGGACATGGAATTTCTGTTCACTACCCATTGATTCAATTTCAATGTGCCGGAGCAAATCTTTCGCTTCCGGAAGTCCCAATTTCTACAGCAAAACCTCGTGGGCATTCTGCAGAAAAGAACTCTGAGAGGCAAAATGAGAGTTGAGAATCACTTTTGTCAGCTCCAGGAAGTCATTGCTCTTGGGAAAGATGTATGGGAAGACGGTGATGAAGATTTTGTGGACTTCCTCAGTGTTACAATCCGCGGAAGGAGACTTTCCGGAGGAATCCCAGAATAGCTTTGAGGGCAGTTAGTTCTGCGACTCTCAGAAATGTCTTCCGTGCTGGTCATGATTTGCTTGATGACTCCGTCGAATGTTTCCGGATACTGACTACTAAACTGATTTCTACATCTGAATCAGGTATATTGCGCTGGATGGGATTCAACTCGGTAAGATTTGCTTAAATTCTCACTGCCAAAAAGGCCCAAAAAAATGTAAAAATATTTGTTTTGATTTGCAAGGGGCTGGTTCTATCAACCTCCCTCAGCTTCATTTCGCTGTGCATCACCTGATTTAGATGTAGAAATCACTCCAGAAACGAAAAAATAAACATTTATTTTGACTAGAAAAAAACTCTACAGAAAATGAGCGACAAGTCTACAGAAAACTTTTGAAACATTTTTTATAGGGAAAAAAACGTCGAATGGCGTCGCAATATTTGAATTTTTTTGCAATTTTTATTTGCACTTTTCGATGTGATCCCAGTGGATTTTGGGGAGTTTCTCCCGCGATTCTTCAATGTTTTTTGATCCTCTACAAGATGGAATGGGTTTAAATTGTTCTGCGATAGAGGATCATCCTTCATACATTCCGCCATCAATTCCTTTCAGTACAAAATTCAAAGATTTCAAGGGTTTCTTGGTCGCTGAATTAGACCCCTTGTTATAGAAAATGCAAGATTTTTTTGCATTTTTAACCAAAATGTTCTTGTAGAGTTTCTAAAACTATTGTACCATTTTTATTACTTGCTGCGAAATCGCAATTTTCACATAACTTTTCGAAAAAAAAAATAACAAGATTTTCTCGACTTCTCAATATTCTTTTCTATCACTTTCAAATGCAAAACTGTTTAAAAGAATAATATTAATTTATTATTTTTTTAGAATATATTAATTATAGAATTCTCCAAATCTATAGAAAAATTTTTTAAAAAGATTCTTTTCTCTTTTTTCAAATACATTTTAAAATTTTCTAAAACACGATGTGAGGGATACGGTGAGAGAAGGGTGTGCTTGCGCAAGCAAGCGAAAGCTTGGGTGTAAAAGATGGGAAAAAGTAGTGGAGGAGTATATTGAATTATTCTAAAATATTAAAACATAGTTCTGAAATCAAAATTAAAAGTGAATTTTGTGAAATTTTAAAGTTATTTTATACTTAAGATGAGTGAAAATTTTTGAAAATTGGCGATGAAGCCAGCAAAATTGCAGAAGGCCTAACGGCAGTATTGGTTTTGAACTTTGGATTAATCAGCACGGGACGTTAATTCTCTCTCTCTCTTCAAATGTGAGAGGTTTGGGGAGAGTGTTGTAGAGTGAGCTTTACCCGAATTAACCGGATCTGGGATCTCATTTTGTGAGAAATTAAAACCAGAGGAGAAGTGAACTAAAGAAGACAAATAGAATAACATGGAAGCTGGCTCTCGATGGATCATGACTAGTACTGCGAAGTCAATAGAGATCCTGGACGATTAAGTATTAAGTATAAATTGGAAAGCTGGATTGACAAGATTTAGCCTAAGCTAGTAAAACGAGGGTAATTCTTGAAGATATTGCGGAGCGAAAGAATTGTATTATTTTGTCAATTGAGATTGAAAACATCACGCTGCGCTGAGATGCTGACCGCGGAGCATTTTAGTATTTTGGAGATCATTTTGATGCGGAGAGCTGAACTTGAGGATTGGAGAATTGAGGGCCCGCTTTTCAACGAGAATCTGGTTTGACTTTCTGAACAAAGATGGATCGACAAGGAAGCTGATGCAGAATAGATTTCATTGGTTATATATTGCGATGGGAATAGTGAGCAATTCGGAAAGGAGAAAACCACTGAGGAAAGCAGCAGCGATGTCAAATCAATTTAGTTAGTAAAATTTTGCTTGAGAAAGATTTCTAGGTTTTGAAAGCTCAGCAGTATTAAATATGATTTATTTGAGTTTAGTTTTGTTTCTTTAATTTTGAAATGTATTTTATGTAATATTTCAGTTTTCAGTTTTGATTTACTAAAATCTTGAACCATAAGTAAAATCTTTAAACGATTTGAAGTGTTTGTGACTAATTTTTAATTGGTCTGTTACTTCATCAATTGCAAGGATAGTAAGGAAAACCTTAAGAATATTTCCTTTTGAAAAGATAAGAAATAGTGCGAGGGATTAGTTTAGATACATTGATTAGAGATAAAAGTGAAGAGATTGACCCATTTACAGATATAAATATGTAATAGAAATTGTATATTAGCCCGATTGGGCATATTACAATAAATCCTTTATTCATTCATTCATTTTCTAAAACAACCATCTCTTTGAATTAAAAAAAAAATATATTGAAGCTTATTTTCAAAATATCACTCTTATGAGGCAAACTGTACTTGCATTGAGAGACAACATAAGAGCTAATTACAAAATATGTATTATTTTCCTCGAAAAGACAAAAAGTCCCCAAAATTCCGCGAGATTGATAAATTTCCTCCAATAAAGGTTAATACGGTGTAAAAATAAAATTACTCTCTGGGTGTGATTTTCATATCTCGGCTTCATCTTAAAAAATAAAAATACGCATACCAATGAAAGAAAAAAAAAGAACACCATGTGCTTCTGATGAAGAGACGAACATACGTAAAAAAAAATAATAAAAAAACACAACCTTCAGATTACTTAATAAATTCAACGCGAATATTATGAAAGAAGAGAGACAAATAAAAGAAATTTTAATATCCACCCGACAGTTCATGTCGGAGGGAAAAAAAGATTCATATATAGTAACTTCCTCTATCGTGCTTTGGCTTGTATATAATATTCTTTTTTTTTTTTTTTTGAGGGAAATTGCACGCATAAAATATTCTTCTTTAAAATATAAATATTAATTAATTGACAAAAATGATAAGAATCTTTATGGGCATTTGTTTTCGGATGAAACCACAAGTAAAATTTGATGAGAAACTCACCTTAATCGACGGCAGCATAACGCGAGCATCCTCATTTAGCACTAAAAGCTTCTTCCCATTCCGACTGTTCTCATGCTCTTTCGCCCCACTCGCCCTTGCTGCCTCTCCGGATCTTTTAATCAGAAAATAATAATCAATTGCCAAATGTTCCTTTTTTCCTCCTCTTAATTTTTTTTGTTGTTGTTTAAACATCAATCTCTCATTGCAATGCTACAAAATTGCAGGAAAACTCACTCATTCTTGGTGCTGTTGCCCTTTCCTGTCGCCGTGGGAAGAATATTCTCACCATCGAGAGTGATAATTGGCCCAAACACCTGTCGACTCCCACTTGTCGTGGACAGCGTCGAACCCGGCGATAGCGTCTCCCTGATTATCGTCACGAATCGCTCAAGCATTATCCCAAACATTATGAGAGCAATTGAAATTGCACACTCTTGAATCTCAGATCGTCCTCCGGGCGCTATTGATGGATCTACAACAACGAAAAAAAGGATATCCAACATTTTGATTGACACTAATAAGATTCCACTTGCACACAGCTAAATTGCTAGTTGACCATCGGACGTGCGCGCAAATATTCACGCGTCCGTGAAGAAGATGAAACTCTTTTTTTTTGCAGGATGCACAAAAAAACGCATGTGCTCTCAGGTAAAAGTGAGCAAAACATTGGTTTTTTTTTGCAGGATGCACAAAAAAACGCATGTGCTCTCAGGTAAAAGTGAGCAAAACATTGGGGCTAAGCGCAAAATAAATTCACAAAAGGTCACATCGAATACATTCTGTATTATTATAATCTCTGTAAATGACGTTTAAAAGTTTTAAAATACAAACGGGAAGTGGTACGAAAATAACATATTAGTGGGTATCTATATTTTTTTAGGGGAGGACGCGGCAAAATAGCCAACACTCTTAAAGAAAAAAAAAAGGTTTAATGAATAAGTTTTGGAACCATTCAATTTAAGCAATCATTAATTAAACCTCGAACTTTTATAAAGAAATATAAAATTTTAGTTGAACGTTAAACACAAGAAACGTCAAACAACATTAAATGTCAAGTGTAAGAAAAAACGTCAGAATTATACCAAAGATTAGCAGAGGAAAGTCAAATTGAAAGAATATAAACGTCCTATGTTAGAAGATAAACATGAAACGTTACAAAATTAACCTCAAAGTTTTGAGGAAAAAATTCAAAAGTTTTGCCATAAAAAGAAATGTCAAATGTCATTTAGTAAACGTCAAATGTAAGAGAAAAAACGTCAGAATAATATTAAAGGTTAGAAAAGGAAAGTCAAATCGGAAAAATCGGAAGTCCAATATTAGAAGATAAACATGAAACGTTACAAAATTAACCTCAAAGTTTTGAGGAAAAAATTCAAAAGTTTTGCCATAAAAAGAAATGTCAAATGTAAAGAAAAATGTAAAGAAAGAAATGTCAAAATTTATATATTAAACAATTAACGTTAAAATAGAAACACCAAATGTATATATTTTTTTAAATTATTCGTTAGGAAATGAATGTCAAACTTTTGAAGAAATCTCAATAGTTTCGTCAAAATTTTAAAAAATTGCCAAATGTAAAAAGAAATGTTAAACGTTAGGAAAAGACCAAAAAAACGTAAACTAAAGAATAAATTCCCTGAATTCTTGTAAATTTAAAAGAGAGTTAAAGAAGATATAATTGCTTTACTAAATCTTAACGAATTACATAGACTCAAATGTCCCAAAAGTGGGGCAATTTGAAGCATTTTCTTTCAGAAAACTTCCTAGAGAAAAATGTTAATTTTCTTTGAAGGAAACTGTGAGAATGTTGCAAATCATTAAAACTACAAAGGAATGTAATAAAATCTTTTTCTTTTTAAGTTATAACATTCTAAGTATTAAAAGTTATTACTAAATGTCTATTTTGTGCCCATTTTACCACACCCATCCCTTCCAATTAATATATTAAAATCAATTAAAAACTAACTGGACATTGTAAAGAGATGTAGACAATTTAATCTTATTAACTTTCTTCTACAAATCCTCGAATGAAACTGTAATTATTGCCACGAGAGTTTTATTTCTAACTTTACCATCGTAAAATTGTTAGTTATATATATTTATTTCGCGAGTGTTGTACATGATGTTGAGCACACGAAAAAAAACGACGCACTAATAACAATAATCAAACAAATAGCTCCTCTAACTATGCCACATATTACACCACATCGCATCCATCCATTTGTCTCAACTCATCCATCTGACTTTGTTTTGTACCATCTCAAGCCATCTATTCAGCGCATTTCCATCCAGCAGCGCGAGAGATTGCCGGCTGAGAAAAAATTCCAAACGCCCGGCAAATCAGCCTTGGCAAGGTCACTGAACGACGCTAACAGACACACAAAGTAGCGTGCCAAATGAATAATAGATTGGTCACATTGTACCTTTTTAGTTTTTACGAATTCTTGTACGAAACTCCACCACCATTGATGGTGTAAAACATCTCACATTATAACAACCCAGGCAATAAATTGATTTTTCCCTCCTCAATGGCAACGCTCCCCCCGTCACACCAATGAGGAACGACGATGCAACAGTCACGCGGGTTATGAAGGAATGGACGAGAGATGAGTGTAAAGAAAAAAAAAACATTTCGCGAAAGAGTAATAAAAATATTTTTAAAAACTCCACACCTATGGCGCGAAAAGAAAGGTGATGCAAAAAAGAGGCTTATTTTCAGCATTGACATTTCAACTTGTTATGTACAATTTGGCGCCTAATAGTGTTTTCACACGGCGCGGCCAGTTTTCTGCTCTTGACCTCAAGATGTGTCTATTTTTTGTTTCTTTTACCGCATAGCCCCTGCCAAATACTTCCTAAAAACTATACATCTTACTCATTGGTGCGAAAGGAAAAAAATAGACAAAAATTCGTGTATTATACATACAACTAAGAAGCAAATTAACTGACAAACAATATTATATTCAACATAACGCAGTGAGATAATATTTGAGGTATAAAAGAAGGCGCAAATTTTTACCATACTATGTATGATTGCCGTTGGCGATTATTGGAGATTGAGTCGTTCAACAAAAGACGGAAATGATTATCGCATGAGATATTTTTGCCAATTTACCACCTCGCAAAGGATTAAAAGCACACACAAAAACACACGTCGTACTACGAAGCCATCAAATCTACCCAAAAATACAAAAGATTCCAATGCATCATCAAGAGACGAACCCGTGCGATTTTTTACAGATGAAAAACATGAACTCATTTTTCATTTTCAATAAAAACAACATCATCTTCCCCCCATCAACACGGGATAAATTAGTTAATAATGAGTATAGAATAGCACATGAGAGACAACATGAACCACAACTGGTTGAAAATGAAGAAGTAGAGCTGGAATTGTGTGTAGCTTAGAATGATGTTACGCAAAAAAAAAACAAGAAAAGATGGGGCAAAAAACGACCCCCACGACATGTAAGCAAGTTTTCTCCTTCTTCATCTATAAATAGATGATGTTTAAACTATCAATTACTCGATTTAATGGATGCGAATATGTGCAAGTTTCAGGTAAAAATACCCCATCTTGAACAAGTTAAACTCATATAGGGAAATACTGCACCAGAGATAGAATCTGTCCATATACCTACAATTCTGTGTTCTCTGAAGATATTATGTAGCAATAGAAGGAAACACCGCGACTTCTAATCCAATAAAATATGCCACTGGAATGGTGTATCAATAAATTAGAAGCAAATGATCAAATTAATCAACATTGCACCTCATATTTCTTCCTGCATTTCCAGCGAGAACTTGTTGATTAGCTTACACAGCCAGAGAAAATTATATATAAACTGACGTTCAATTTCTCTTATTTTTTTATTTTAAATTTATTTTGTAAAGTGGAATAAAATATAACGATGCTCTTTGAGAAAAAAAAATGGAAAATGATAAATTTTTTTTCACATAAAAATAATCGTTAAAAAGAAAAAAAAGCATGATATTTAATAAGTTTAATTTATGGTATTTTTGTTACGTGGTATAAGAAACATAACCTCACATTTCAATTCTTGCCATTGTAAGGTTATGTTCTTTATACCACGTAACAATGCAAATTATAACCTTAGAGTGAAGTAAGATAGACTATCTCAAAGGCAAGTATAGCAGAAACCGAGAAGACTCCGTTCGATTTGCCAGTTTGGATACAATTTTATACGAAAACATTGGCGAAGAAGCCCTTTTAGATACGTCGTGGCTTCATGAAGGAATTTCTTCCGGAGTCTCTCTGAGGACTGACTCACCTTTCTCCTTTTTTTCTTCTTAATTTCGAGGAGCATAGGAGGTAAGTGCTCTAGACCATTGAGGTAAAACCGGTTCCATTCAACGTCGTTCATGTGGACCATGCCACGCTGGACCCCGAAGGCGAATTGTGACCAAATATGTGCTCGCGATGATGGATGCTTTCACCAAAGTCGTGCTTCATCCAGTGATAACAACAAATAGCTAGAGTGCGATCAAGGTCCTCTCCGATCTGTCGGAAATCTTTGGTACACCTGGCACCACAGCTAGCAACCAAAACACGGCTCTTATCCTAAGACCTTCGATCCTTTTGCGAGACTTACGGCATTAAGCCGTTTGTACATGGTCAAACAGATGAAGTCAGAAAATTTTTCTAGCAAGATCTGATAGTGTTGACTCAAATATAAAATTGAGAAACCCCTTTCTCATCAACCATCAACCACTGCTACCAACACAGTGAATCAAAAAAGAAAAAAATCTGTCAAAAAATTAAACAAAAGTACTCGAGAGAAGAGCAAAATCACAAAGAGTTTTTTTCAATTGTGCAATTTAATAGTTCGGTTTAATGTTGTTCTAACACCTTATTTGGATATTTGAATACTTAATTCATTCCCCTCTTGGACGTCGTTGTTTCCAACAAATTGGTGCCTAATCCGGAATTCAGCATCCTCCCGAGCTTTCTTCGAACCGGAAGATTTATTAATTATTTCATCTTTACAATTAAAGGTATTTATACCAACAGATACACTGATCCACCGCTTTAGGGACACTCGGATGTACTACTCATGCTCATTAAAAATAATGTCTCTTAGAGATGTACGAGTCACTTAGTCTGGTTGTGAGGAGTTTTTGGAAATGGATTTTCTCCACTTTTCAAGATATGTGATAAGATATGTACTCGACAATTATGAGAACAAGAGTAAACAAAGCTACCGAACAAGACCCACTGTGAGGTCGAAAGCTCTGACTCAAATTGTTATGATTTTTTTTAAGGAAACAGGAGTTTTGTGTTCTAACGAACACCGGAAGTTGCGATAAGTTAAAATTATATGAATTTGACGTCAATATCGTCAAATAGCAAAATAGTCTTTTACTTCTCAAAGGATTAAAGATATAAACAAAATTAGTATGGAAAAGAATCCTTAAAAATCATTACTCATCCACCACTGTGTGGACGTGTTGTTTTCGTTGTGCCATTGCAAAATGGAAAAGCTCACGCTACTGAGAGAGAGTGATATAAAAGGAGTGAGTAAATTACTATAACTGCTTCACCACACGATCTTCTGTTTTGTTGCACCATCATCATCATAATCAATGCATTTTGTCCCTTGGTGTTTGTTGTTGTCAGTTGCAACAGAATTTCATCCCGAGGAGAAGGAAATATTCTATTTATACATATAAATTGATCGAGAAACCTTAGTCAATCCCCGTCTTCCCGCTGAGTGAATTCCCCTTGCCCCACCATCATTTGCGCACACTTTTCACGATAAAACTGCATGTGTGCAGAAGAAGTGCGACTGTAGCTTAAAATAGAACCCAAAGCAAAAGAAGAAGATCGCGAGGCGCCTAAGATCGAATGGAATTTATATAAAGTGGCGCCAATAGTTGACTTGAAGGCATAGAGAGGTGCGAGTGAGAGAGAGATGTATGAGCAAAAGAAGTATTTGCAACCATCAACAATCTTTTCCTCCCTATACCCATATCCTAAAAGGAATGATTAAGGTTTAGAGAAGAAGGTATAGGTGAAGACTGAGTGAGAGAGATGTAATGTGTGGATGAGGGAAAAAAGAGTTAATCGCCATAGCACATGGGTTTTATATATTTTTCTTCCTTCCTCCCGGACATCTTGGCATACAAGAATCTCTCGGTATTGCCATACACTTGGTATTTATTATAATTAAATAAAATGAGAGGAAATTGAAAATAGCAGAAACCGTTCAACACAAACACCACACGTTGTCCATCTAATCGGCACACGGACAAATTTCACCTCTCATCTCTCCCTTTGGCGCGTTCTGATATGCTTTCAAACACAGTTATATTGAGACATCGACCAATTGTCTCAATCACCTGTCTCGATAAATAAATTAATTCACTTTATGAACATCTTTTCTTTAGCACCCAAAGCCAAGAGATGAGATAAAGGATTACATTATAAGTACTTAAAAGAAACAAACAAAAAATAACCCCAGTGGAGACATCTCTACGACACATCACATGGAGATCAAACCACAATAAAATGCAATATCTTGAGGCTCAAAACATTCAATCAATTGGCACTAACAATCCACCCAATCATCATCATCACCCATCGACTTCTTCACGATTTCTTTTCAATTCTTTTTTTCTTCAACATTGTTTTCCTCTTAAAATGTTTCCAAAGAGCAACAAACATCAAACGGGCACACACAAGGGGTCACATATCGCGTCAGAGAAGAAGTGCAACGTTCTGATCGACCTTGAAACAGCCTTGCCAATACAATTTTCCAACATCACCACACTTTGTATTTATATATATATTTTTCTTCGCCCCATTGTATGGGAATATATATAATCTTTCTATCGAATCCTCTTCCTCACACCCTATACGTTGTCTCTTTCAACAATTAACGGACGATCTTTTGCAAATAATGGCGGAAAAAGTATAGTAAAAAATTTTATGTTAGTTGGTGTATAAAAAAAGACTTCTTTAGTCAAGTTTTCTTCACTTTGTTCCAATTGAAAAGTTATTAGAAACACTAAAAGGCCATTTAACAGGGTGAGGATCATTGCGGATTCCACAGAAATTCCATTTAAATAAAACTGAGTAATTTACAAGAACTTGCAGGTATAACAATAATTAAATTGCATCGTTAGGCGAGAAAAACAAATATGTAAAACAAATCATTAGACGGACTTCTGAAACAAAAGGAAGTATGTAGTTCAATAAACTAAAATGACATAAAACGTTTAAAGGGATTTATTTTTACAAAATCGATTTATTAAAATATGTAAGTTTCAATGAAAAATAAAAAATTTCCTCTTCAAGAAAAAAGAAGCTTCAAGAATAAAATCTTTGTCATTTATGACAGAAATTCCCTTTTGATTTCACATTAAAACATGACTAATTTATTAATTTTGTAATTGATACTCGGCATTGTCAATAAAAATATCGCGCTATCACTTAACCATTTGCACATAACTCAGCATCATTAAGGACGTACAGCGTGGTGTGTAGATTGTAAGTTCACATTGCATTCTTTGTGAACTGCATGCCATTTTGAGTCAACCCCATACACCTTGTCCATTTAACTCTTTTTTCAACCAACATATTTTTCTTAAATTAATAAATAACATCGCGTAGACGCGTCGCTTGGGAGGTAAAGAAAACCATTTCAAATCATCATCATCTCAACCATAACACTGACTTTTCTAAATTTATTCCCTTTGTTGGTAAAAAAATTATAACCATGGCGTATTTTTTTTTTATAATAAAAATTCAAAATTATATACTTTGCTATCACAGCAAAGATTGAATATTATATTCATCCAAAGTTGCAAATGTGTTATAAATACAACAGGAAAAAATGTAATAAAAATAACGACATCATAATTACTTGATGTTCTAACAAGCGGCGACTTTTTGAACGGCCGCTGTGTGAGAATGATGAGAAAATAGAAACTGAATTAATTCGCATTAATTAGGTAAAGAGCGTCTAAATAGAAAAATAAAATATATCAACAACAAACCGCCATTGAATAATGATGCCCATGATTCTTTAGGTAGGTACATTATACATAAAAAAATCTGCTTGTTTTGTGTTAAGCTCGGGTACCTATGTTCTTGAGTAGAGGACCAGACTACTATTTATTGGGAACAACAGTGGACAGACCACTTTGTCTCGACTGTATTTAGGGACTTTTCCTCGGGACTCAGAGAACATTTATGAAAACACCCTTGTGAAATTCGGGATATATCATTTTTACTGGCAATTTTTTTCTGATTCTGAAGGAAAAATTGTGTTTTTATATATTTGAGAAGCAAATAAGTATTGTTAGGCTCGGGAATTTATTCACCAGCGCGGCATTCGAGAGTCTTTCGGCGAACATCGCGGCCCGGTGGCACGAATGTTGCCGATAGTGACGCGAACGTTGCCGACAGTCTGGCGTTCGGGAATGGTTCGGCGGACGTCGCCGGCGAGCGACACGAAGAACACCGAGCGACAGCCGAACCGTCACCCGGGGCTATAAATACCGCTGCATGCAGCGGTGGGATTCATTCTGGTATGAGCATTGCAGCAGAGCACATCTGCGTAAGCCAGGCAAACCAAACACCAATATCGTCTAGCAATCAAAGCTAGATCGGCCCCACGGAGCCGTATAATCCCAGTCCCCCAGAGTGGGGCATCTCTTGCGAAAACCCCAAATAGGACGGAAGCTCCATTTTTACCGGGCGGAGCCGAGCCGGAACCGAGCGGAGGCCGAGCGAAAGCCTGTGAGCCATTGAATAATCTTGGCCAAGCGAGCCGGAGCCGAGTGGAGGCCGAGCGAAAGCCTGTGAGCCATTGAATAATCTTGGCCGAGCGAGCCTTCGTGCCCTCGGTCCCGAGATATCAGCCGCCCACGAACGGGCGTGAATTGCACACCGCACGGGGCGGAGCCGAGCGAAAGCCCTGTCGGGCGGAGCCGTGCCGGAGGTCGAGCGAAAGCCCCTCGCCGAGAGGACGAGACCAGCCGAGAAGACGAACCGAGCGGCAGTCTCGCTACGAGAGAGAAGGCGCCCCATTGGAAGATAGATTGTGTAGGAGAAGGGGGGAATAGAAAGAAAATAAACGCTACAAGAGGACAAACATTGAGTTGTTACTCGTCGGAGAGGTTCGGTCGCCATGGGAAACTTAGTACCAGTATTAAAAATTTTATCATTTAGCTCTTAGAATATTATATTAATCTGAATTTATATTAAAACTGTAAAATTCTTTTAGGGTAAGTAGGAATAGGCACGATTAGACTTATACTGTGCCTCTCCCTGCTTACCCTAAGAGTTTTACAATTCATTCAGAGGGATGCCTTGCGGGGTGACGAACGCTCCATCAGTATTCGTCAAAACTGTGAACGTGGGTTCTGTTAGAAATGAACGTATATAATTTGAATTTAAAGTGAAAGAGCAAAAAATGACCTGAGCGATCCTAGTGGGAAATTTTAGAAGTTTATTATTGGAGGAAGACATTTTGTGAAAAAGTATCGAGAGTTTTGAGGCGAAACAAAAATTGAGATTTATCGGAAAATAATTTATCGTAAGTAGAAAAAAACTGTATGGATAGGAAGATAAAGAAAAACTTAGCTTCAATATCCATTCCCTTTTACATCCAACGGACTGTGTAATTTTGACTCACTGTCAAATTTCTCAGCTTTTACCTAAAGAAAGTTAACATAACCTTACAGTAGGAGGCAAAAATGGAATAAAACTGCATTGATAAAAAATACTTTCCACAGCACATCCACCATGATGAAATCAGGACGATCAGAGGATTATTTGGATTGACGACTCAAAAAGCGTTTGCTGATGGAGTTCAGTATAGGAGTGAAGATATAATGTGAATAAAAACGATTATAAAGTCATAACAATACTCTAACCTAAAAATCGATTGTTTATCAGATCATTCTCTCGCACCTCTTCAAATTGTGTAGTTCTGGAAAGAAAGAACTGCGGTTTTAAGTGACAGCGCTACACAATTTGAAAAGGTGTAAGAGAAAGATGTGAAAACACATTTTTATTTTTAGGTTAGAGTATTGTTATGGATAATAATAATAATTTATTCAGATCCATACAAGCTAGTGTATCGGACTTATTGTTATGAATTCGTTATAAAATGCCCAACTTCGAAAGTTCTTCCCAGATTTGCAAAAAAATTTCCGACGACTAAGATCAACGACAGGACATACATTTGTTTTTGTGCATTGAAGTGTTCTGCCGAGCCCCCTCCGACGTTCCATCGGCAATAGGGGTGTAAACACCCGAGAATTTGGGAGATTTTGGACAGGTAAGTCGGCATCTCCACTGCCAGAATGAAGTTATGTTTTTCGGGGAATTTTTTCCTAAAAAAGCTAGACTGAGAATTTGGGAATTTTTGAAATTCTCCTTCCGGTGAGCGTCGATTTCGTGAATGAGCAATTAAAACATTCGAATTGCCAGAGCTTTCGACACTCTGCGTGTCCCAAATTCTCAGTCTAATTCACACGTCGGCTTACCAAAATAATAAAAAAGCTAGTTATACAGAGAGGCATTGAAACAGGAGACAATTTGCCTCATCCTGATACGAGATATTTAGTAGTATTAGAAGAGAAGACAGCATCATACTAAAGAATGAAAAAGTCTGAAATTGTCTGGAATTAAACAATCACAGCCCATGATTTACCTAAAGCAAAGACCCCTAGATTCAGATCACAACTAGTACAAACAGAATCAAATAGGAAAAACCTGTTGGGACCAATAGGATATTTCCCATTAATTTCTACCAAGGCAGAGTACAAATCTAACTTAATAAGTTGTGCAATAAACTATGTGGCAGGTACTGGAGTAGAAGTAGTAGGAATCACATTCGACGGATGTCCCGTTAACGTTACGAGTACGAACAACCAAGATTTAGTATTTCTCCTAATAACCAAGATTATAAAAACGAAGCAGAACGTAAAGTCTTATTTTCAAGTTCTCATCAAAAATCATCTCAAGAGAACCAGTTGAGACGAAATCCGTTGAATTTATTAATTGAAATCTGCAAGAGAAAGGATGAAAACATTGCTAATAAAACACTGTGTAATCCCATCTAAGGTAACTCATTTAGCATCTGGTCCTTCGACGTCCCGAACTAACATATTCTAAACGTAGTCATCTCTTACAAATAACTCCCAGGTGCAAGAAAAGCAGAGCAGAAAGCCAATCAGAAAAAATGATGACCAATTTGCTTCCCGAAAGAAGAATGAAAAAATTGTACAAATTCGTCATTTTGTTGTCGTCAATGCAAGATTTCTACTTTCAAAGAAATTCTGAACTAAAATAACATCATAAAACCTACAACAAGACCTGTAAATTTTTTTACGGAAGTAATAGTTTATTAAAGAAGAGACATCCTTATTATGCTAATAGACCGAAAAATGAATCTTTTCTGAATTGAAAGTTAGAAAAGACACCAAAAATAACGACTTTACAGAAGTCGTCGGCAGACGCAGTAAATGGAAAGAGAAATAAATATTATCTATTATCTATCTATCTATTTGACCGAACAAAAAATTGACTGATATCTGTTGTATGACAATAGAAACCAATCAAGTTCGACTGCCTTGCAAGAGTTGGTTGAAACGATGAAACAGACGAAGCGTATGTTAACTTCCGTTCATTTCTTTCTTAAGTGGACAGACGAACCGTCAAAATGACTGTTAGGAAAACTAATTACTTAGTGAACTGAACATCTATTTAACAATAGTGTACCTGCAAAATCAGAACTGGGTGGGTGTTTGATTAGTTAGCACCCACCTTGGCCGGTGAGTCCATTTAGAACGACAATCATATATAATTCTGAACTAAAGTCAATATTATTTTTTAAAAAAAATTGAGGTAGTTAAAGTAAAAGATTAAAAAAATTACAATAGAGTAGGGGAGGACGGGGTAATTTGGCCACTTTGGCGGTTTTTGGAATATATCAAGCAAGTATGGTAGTATGAAGAAAACAAAATAGCCCTATTTTGTAGGAAATTTTCCGGCCTACAACTTCCCCATATAACACTTTTCTCTATCTCGAAGAGAAATGGGTGAATTTTCCATTCTCCTGGACCCTTAGCTTAGTGTCCAAATTACCCCGAGCACGGGTAATTTGGACACTTTGGCGCACAAATTATTAAACATGAAAATTTTTGGACAATAAAAAATTTTTATTTTTTCGATTATTTTTTTGGAAGATAGGATATTTATCTAAGATTGATTTCCAGTAATTTTCCAGATAAAAATATTTAACAGAGCCTCAAACTTTAACATTTTCTGAACTATAAACGGGCAAAGTCTAAAAAAGGCAATTTTTCAAATTATGGTAAATTTCTTTTTTTAGTTAAAATTTTTTATCCTACTTTGCTTATAATCTGAAAGAAAACATTAAAAGGCATAACCACAATAAATATCTTAAATGTGCATTGGAAAATGTACTGGAAAAACTCAAGTGGCCAAATTACCCCACTCCAATTTTCCGGATAAAACCATTTCCACAGGAAAATCTGTTTGCGATATCGGAAAATGGATGTCACTATCGTGTTTATGATGGATCAATGACTCTTAATGGCTTAAAAGTTAATTTTTAAGTGTTAAAAATTTTTCGAAAATGACGTACATTCAAAATGCCAAAAGCACTTGAAAAAGTGAAAAAATTATTTTTATCAAATAAAAGAAAATCTAATGATCGGATTTTCCTCAAACTTGGTACGATTGATTATCTCTATGGGGAGTAAAAACTGTGGGGAAATGGATTTTCTAGCATTTACCATACTTGAGATATTCCCATTAATGACTTTGCCAAAGTGGCCAAATTACCCCGTCTTCCCCTACCTAGCAAATGAGGATCAAAATTTTTTATTAATTTTGCTATTTCTCCTCAGTTGAGCCATAATAACTTCATTGTGAATAAAATTTTAAATTAATTCATTGTGACGTGCCCGAAGATTATGAACCATATTCCTATCTTTTAAAACAAGTGTATGGTTCATAATCTTCGGACACGTCGATTGTTAAACAAAGCCTGAAGAAGACAATAAAAATTGTCGAAACGTCGCTAAACGACAAAGAAAGTGCCTTAATTTCTTTTCTAACTATTATTTAGATTTTTCTTCCAGAATTTACAAGTTTGCTCATAAAAAAAAAACATTTAACGTATAAAAACACATTTCTCGAAAATTGATATTTTTGTCAGTAACTTTGAGCATTCAGCAAAAGCTAAATTTCTCACGAGAAGAGTATAGAATAAATTATCCTTCGACAGACTCTTTTCACACACATTCACAGCAAATAGAGGCGAAAAAAACCATTGAAAGCTCAATTTATAAAGTAGGTAGCAGCAAATGCAGCAATAACGATAAAAAAAAATCCTCACTCACCTCTAAGCTGGGTACAGTCGATGGCAAACATATTGAGTGATGCCAATTGCAAAAGTCGCAATGATGTGATGGGAATTGGTGAGATTCGGAGAAGAGCCCGAAATTCTCTCAGCATTTGAACAGCACACTGTGTAAAAGATTCCATGCCAATTTTTGTAATCAATTTTCCATGGACATGCAAGTAGCTCGTAATGAAGCGTTTATTGAGCTGCAAAAGAGAATTTTTCACATTTTTTTTTCATGTAGGTAAAGAAAAAGTCCACCTTCAATCAGTGCGCACCAATTTTTGTTTTTTTTATCGTTCTTTGACCGGATATTTTGCAACTCACCTCAATGGGTTCCAAATTCTCAAGTTCCTCCTCTTCACTCGTATCCCCACTGCGATTGGCAGCTGGATCGAGGGGTGATGTTCGATGGATTCTTCGTCCACCCTCTGGATGGATCCATGTTTCACGCCTAAGAGGACCCCCAAAACGATGTTCCTTCTCCTTCAGTCTCAAACGATTCTTCTCCTCACGCTTCCTCTGGCTGTTCTCATACTGATTTTTTTTATCATTTCAGCAAAGTTTGGAGGAAAAAAAGAGTGAAAAAGAAATGTAAATTACAGACATTTCGACGAATTCAACATTGTCACCTCATTGCTGAGATAAATCAAACATATTTAATGCTATTTTTAGCAATAAATTGACACGAATTTCCCCCCCAAACTCGATGGTCCACATGAGTGCTGTGAGAGGATCCCACAATTGACTCACACACAATTTTTAGTTTTAATTCTCCGTCAAGGTTTTGTGTGTCTTTCAAATTATACAAATTAAATACAAGCATAAAGAAGAAATAAAAATCATGATAAATATTTAATTTTCCAATGTAAGTAAATTCCACTGGGAGAAAAAAAAAGACGTTTATATGTGTCTAGTGTGGCTGAAAGTAAAAGTGTCGTGACACTTACCAAAAACTTGTGCTTTTTTTTTGCACAAAATTTCAACGCAAACACATCCCCCACACAATGATAGCATTAAACGAAATAGAAGAAGAAAAAATTCCAAATCAATTACCAATTCATTTAGTAATTTCATATCCACAGAAACCACTTTCGGTAAATAAATTGAATAATCTTCATTCAAAAGAAGAAGAAGAAAAAAAATGAGTATTTTGCCCTTTTGATTGAAAACTTATTGATCCGGAACTCTCACAAAATGTTTGCATTTTGTTTATTTAATTCTCTCTCTCACTCTTTTCTTTCATAATTTAACAATTTTGTGTAAATACATTTGCAAAATTAGATAATATTCTTAGAATAGGGAAGCCTACCTCATGGAAGAAACATCCATGGGTGATGAAGAGAAGGAGAGTTAAGAAAATAAAATAGCTTGTGGAGTAATCAAAATTCTATCGAATTCGAATTTATTCACCTCTTATAAACGAATTCATCTCAAAGGGGGTTTCGCGTTTAGATTCTCATTCAACTCTTTCATCTCCCGCTTTTGTTGCTGATTAACGCGAAGAAAAATTGCTCAACAGAAGCACGAGGGAGATAAGAATTGAAAAATTAACGGAAGCGTATTCTAGGAGATGGTGTTAATAGGATTAAATGGATTCATTGATAACAGTGGCGTAGCCAGAAATCTATTCAAAATGCGGTGTTTTTAGACTTTTTTTTTTTATTTTAAAGATGTTAAAAATGAATCAAAAAGAGAATTGATATTTCTTTTTATACGTGGGACATTTCAAGAATGTTGAGTTTGAATTTTTTTCTAACATTTGATATTAATTTTAACGTTTGACGTTTCTTTTCTCACATTTGACGTTTGACACATTTGTTTTAACATTTGACGTTTCCTTTCTGACATTTAATGTTTATTTTGACGTCTGACACATTTTTTTCCTTTGACGTTTCCTTTCTCATATTTTATGTTTATTTCGACGTCTGACGAATTTATTCTAACGTTTGACATATTTTTTTAACGTTCGACGTTTCTTTTCTCACATTTGACGTCTGAGACATTTGTTTTAACGTTTGACGTTTCCTTTCGGTCATTTAATGTTTATTTTGACGTCTGCTGCATTTTTTCTTAAGTTTGACGTTTTCTTTCTCACATTTGCCGCCTGACATATTTGTTATAACGTTTGACGTTTCCTTTCGGTCATTAAATGTTTTTTTTTTTGACGTCTGCTGCATTTTTTCATAAGTTTGACGTTTCCTTTCTCACATTTGCCGCCTGACACATTTGTTCTAACGTTTGACGTTTCCTTTCGGTCATTTAATGTTTGTTTTGACGTCTGCTGCATTTTTTCATAAGTTTGACGTTTCTTTTTTTCACATTTGACGCCTGACACATTTGTTTTAACATTTGACGTTTCCTTTCTGACATTTAATGTTTATTTTGACGTCTGACACATTTTTTTCCTTTGACGTTTCCTTTCTCATATTTTATGTTTATTTCGACGTCTGACGAATTTATTCTAACGTTTGACATAATTTTTTAACGTTCGTCGTTTCTTTTCTAACATTTACGATTCCTTGCCGATAATTAGAAATTCTTTCTTAACATTTGACGTTCGTTGTTTGACATAACTCTTAATGATTGATGATTTTTTCTCATAAGGTTGACGTTTCAAAAGTTTGATGTTGCTTTTCTGACTTTTGACGTTTAAAGGTTTGTCAATTTTACTAACGTTAAAAGATTTTTTAAACCTAAGAAAATACTTTTTTTTTTTTAATATATTTTTAGTGTGACAATAATTTGTTTTGACCTCTAAGGAAAATCTTGAATTTCCTGGATTTTAGGGGATGTTTAGTACACATACACATTCATCCTAGCTACGCCCCTGACTAATGATAGAGTATTGCCCTTAATTTAAAGATTTTGTTAAATAAATTATTAATTCTTTAGGCCGTAGCTTAATAACGAATTATCTTTTATTAACAACTCTCTAAAATTCTTTTCAAAAGTAATAAATTTTCACCAGAATTTGTTTAAATTCAATATGAAATGTAATCGAAAATTCTCTATAAAAATATTTAAATAAAGACACTTTCTTCTTACCTTTTTGCGTGTCTCATCAAACAACGCCAGGAGACTCTCTCGGGCAGATTTGAAAGGATTGGATGACATGAGACTCCGCATATAGAAATAAACAGCATCAACTTTCCGCTTCTGCAAACACAAATACACACAGAAATAACCACAAATTCATCCCAAAAACTTCCGCCTAAACTCACTGAGTAAATTGAAAGGACCGCTAGTTGATTGTAGGGCCTTCCATTGCTCGGCAAAATCTGCTGTGCCTTCATATACCACTGTCGTGCCTTCCCATAGCCATTTGTATCGAGAATTTGCTCTCGATAGCGTGCCAAATCTCCCAAGAAGAGCAGGAGCTTCTGCACGGAAACAAGAGCCAAACTAATCATCTTGAGCCCCTTTGCCGTTGTTCCCGCATTCACGCCCACAAAACTCTCAACGGAGAAATTGTACTTTTGCTCCAACTTCCGCAGGAGTTTCTCAAAGAACACACTACCCTCATCAATGAGCTCGAGGCATTTATCCTTGTAGAATGCCCTCCCATCGTCCGTTGCATCCTCCGCATGAAGTTTCCGCAGCATCTCAATGGTATTGTAGTACAGCAGCTTCCAAATGTGCTGCTCAACATTGTGCTGCTGACAGAATTTAAGTTCACGCAGAAGGAATTGCTCCAGAAGTTGCTTCAAGCACCGACGATTGAGCGTAAAAGTATCCCACTCACGGAACAGAACACCATTCACGAGAAGTTCCTGGATTTGATGATCTGTCTGCACGAGGCTATCGATCAAATCACAATTGTGTACCTGCCTGTAAGCTTCAGATGCTGGATTGTACCTACAATGAAAGAAAATCGTAATTATTTTTCATTAATTTTTCTTTACGAATATTTAACGATTTCGTGTGAATTGTAACGGTTTTTTATCTTTTTCATTTAACGATATTAACAAGAAATCGTTAATTAACGATATTTTAACGGCTTTCGTTTCGTTATAGCTCGCTAAACATACCCAAACGATTCTTAACGAGATGACGTTAATAACGAACTATACTTTTAACGATCTTATTTCATGTCAAAATATTCCTATAGATTATCAATTATTACAACGATTAACGGATATTTTAACGAGTCGTTAAAATCCCTAATAATAACCCATCTGATAACTAATAACGAAAATGTGTTTACGATTTCATAAATCGATTTTTAGTGAAATGTAACGAAAATTTTCTGGAATATCCTAGTTAATATTTTTTTAAAAAAGATTTATGAAAAAAGTTTAATGATTTCTTAACGACTTAAAAAAAATTAAGTGTTTTTCTCCGTGAAGCTATTCTCGACGATTAATATGTTGACGAATCGTTAAAATCCCTCAATATATACCCAGCTGTTAACGAATACCTAACGAAAAAGTGTTAACGATTTCATACGACGATATTATAGCGAAATCGAACGGATTTTTTTCTAGAATTTCTAAGATAATATTTTTTAAAACATTAACAATTAGTTGGTGTTCCACTTCGTGGCCAACACCAAGTATTGTTATCGTCGGAAAAATCGACCACCTCAGATCGGGCTCAAACTTGGTATGAGCACGTTTTAGACATCCCACATTACGAAAATGGTGGTGGAAAATTTTTGATCCGGCCGGCCAGCCGTCCGGGACTCTAAACTTTGCCTTATATCTCGAGAACGGAAACAGATAGAGACTTCCGGTTTAAAGTTTTCTATAGAAATGTGGGTGTAAAATTTCATATTTTTGCATTTTCAAAATCCAAGATGGCCGCCATCCGCCATTTTGAAGTACCATCAACCACTTCTCTTATAGCTAGAGATCTGAAATTTTAGTATGTTGTAGGGCTCTGTGAGACGTTTTCATCAACAATTCATACTTGAAAATCGGTCAAGCGGTTTAGCAAATATGGCGGCCTAAAGCAAAAAGTGTTTTTTCGATATAACTCGAGAACGGCTTGACCGATTTTGATCATCTTGGTATCAAATGAAAGGTATTGAGAAGCTCTACAACTGATAAGAATTTTCAAGTTCCAAAAATGTCCGCAAGAGGCGCTAAAATCAAAAACAAAAATTGCCTAACTTTAAGGGGCAATATCTCCGAATCCCCATTAGGCAAATCTTTTAAATTTTGATATGTTGTAGCAGGACTAATAATCTTGCACCAGTCCGAAAATGAAAAAAATCTATGTCGCGCGTTTAGAAGATATAGCCATTTGAAAAATTCTTGAATTTGAAAAGTTCTAAGAGCCATATCTCTTGAGTGGCTTGTCCGATTTTGCTCAATTTGGTATCAAATTAAAGGTTTTGCAAAACTCTATAACTTTCTAGAACATCAGAAACCTCTAGAAGCATTCCTTGAGGACAAAAAGTGCAAAAAACTGTTTTGGTAAAACAAAAATCCGCCATTTTGTGTTCTAGAGGCGACCTTGAAAATCATTGAGATATATATCAAATTACAGCTTATTTTAAGACCTTTTCAAAACTAGTCAAGAAATTTCTGTAGGTCTTATAGAACCATAGATATGAGTATTTTTATCCATCAAATTACTGAATTTCACAAAAAAAATCAACTTTGCCTAATAGTACTGCTCACAAATAATATTACAACGCATAATAAAACTTCTATACGTTGTGGGACACCAACTCTTATAACTGGACGCGTTATGATTGACTTTCTTAACGATTAAAAAAATATATTAAGTGTTTTTCTCCAGGAAGATATTCTCAACGGTTAACGGATAACGAGAATTCATTTTTTTACAATTCGTTAATAAAAATCGTTATATCAGAATTCGTTTTCTAAATATTCAACGGAAATTCTCTTATGTTTTCGTTCAGATATTAAAAAACAACGATTTATAAATATTTTTTGCAAATAATTAACGGTAAATTTTAACGAATTTTAACGATTTAGCTGTGTTTCTTTCAGACACAGCTTTTGTGTACCGAGCAAAATCGAAAGTCGTCAGATCGGGCTCAAACTTGGGATGAGCACGAATTAGGGTCCCCACATTCCAAAAAACGTATGTGCCAAAAAAATTTTTTTCCGGCCGTCCGTCCGGCCGTCCGCCGTGGTTCAACCATAAATTGCAAGAGAACGGTAATAGATAGAGACTTGCGGTAAACGGCAAAGTTCAAATATCGACTGGAAGACATCCGATTATGACGTCAAATTTTACCCCCCACCCCCGCGTCCGCCATTTTGAATAACCTCAAAATTTTGTTTTCGCTATATCTCAGCCCCTGTAATAGCTAAAAATCTGAAATTTTTATATGTTGTAGGCGCCATCAAGACCTTTCCAACGATACCTCATTTTCGAAAATCGGTCAAGCCGTTTAGTCAATATGGCCGCCACAATTTTTCATCGAAAATCGATCATAACTCGAAAACGGCTTGACCGATTTTGATCAACCCGGGGTCAAATGAAAGATCTCAACAAACCCTACAACTCTCTAGAACATCCGAAGTTTCAAAAGTGACCGCTAGGGGGCCAAAAATCAAAAACAAAATTTTCGATGAGTTTTCGATGAATATCTCGAAAACGCCATTATCGATTTGCTTCATTTTTTGATATGTTATAGCTGACTATATTATCTAGCTCCATGCCAAAAATGAAGAAAATCTATGTCGCCGTTCTCGAGATATAGCTTTCCAAAGTTGGCATGTCATATCTCGGGTTCTACAAGTCCGATCTTGATCAACTCAAGCGCAAATGAAAGGTTTCGCGAAACCCTACAAATGTCTAGAACATTGCAACTTCGAGAAATGACCACGAGAGGCGCTAAAGTCAAAATCAAAATTTTCGAAAATTTCGAACTCGAATATTTCGAAAATGCTATTATCGATTTACTTCGTATTTTAATATGTTATAGCTGAGGTTAAGACCTTTCCAACGATAGCTCAAACTCGAAAATCTATGGAGCCATTCCCGAGATATAGCCTTCTAAAGATTTCTTAGGGTATGACTTTTCAACTTTTCCCGACTTTGCGCGTATTTAAATTAATTTTCGTTCTAGTTTGCTCTCACAAAATTGGTACACTGAGAGAAACACAGCTCTCGTAAGCTTGGTCAGCTTACCAGTACATTTTTAATTGTTTACAATGTAACTGTTCCCAAAGCAGTTCTGTGAGCAGTTTAGAAATAAATTAAGATTCAACGAATTTCCTTACGTTAAGATCTTTAACGGATCTATAATGGCTGAGTTCACCTGAAGACCTTTAAGCTATTCTACTCAGTTTTCTAATAATTTTATCAAGAAATCTCCTACTCACCATACAGGATTCGAATTGCTAGTGTAGTACTTGTCCCCAGCGTATTGGCTCTGATCAGCAACTGCGTAGTTTTCCGTTGCATGATTAGCTGCATCGGGTGGCGTGTAATTCCTACCCTGTGCAGTCACCACAATTGGCTGATTGGGATTCTTCGGATCGAAGAGCGTCTTTGGCTGCTGTGGACTCTTCTGTGGTGCACTTCGCGGTGGATTCTGCTGTGTTTTTGCTCCCTGCGGCAGAACAATCATTCCTGGCTTTGACACTTTCTCACTCTCAATGTTGAGGGTGCTTATCTGATTGCTGATATTCTTGAATTCCTCATCGAGATTAATCTCCCGACGCCAATTGGTTGGATCGCGAATGCTGTGCAAACTCTCCTGGGAGGTTTTCATGAAGTGCGTTTCGGCACTATTGTCGCGACTTGACCACGAATTCATGTTCCTCTTTCTGTTGCGACTACTGCGTGAGCCATCGCGTCCAGAATAGCGCTCAGTACTGGCTTCGCGGGAAACACTATCGTACTCATAGCTGTTCTTACGTGAGCGATTGTAGTGGGTCCGTTGACGGTACCCACGATCCTGGCTATTTTCTCGACTCCCTGGCACACTTCCCTGGCTATTGCGACGTCCCGGGTACGCGGGAACCTTGAACACGGGCTCAGGTTCTTTGTGTGCAGACCCCCCTGAATTCCTTGAGCTACTGCAATGACACGAAGTAAAAGAAAACCTTAAGTTTCCCAACCTCTGCCTGCGGCGTTCTTCCTCTTACGAACTTACTTTGTTAATTTTGACTTTTTCTTGCGCCCACCACCTCTTTATTAGTTACGAAAGCACAATGGGACAAGCGTTAGTAATTTTTGTTTATTTGTAATCCAAATGTGGGAAGGAAAACTTTAACAGGAAAAGAGGGAAACTTACTTTTTCCCGCGACGTCGATGAGATTTTGGTTGGTCCGGTGTCTGAGCTTGAGCTACTTGAACATTTTGTTGCTTCTTCTCATTGTCAACACTCTCCACTTCTGCTGCCCAGTCCTGTAGGAAGAAATGTGGTCTAAATCCCTTCCCTTTAAGCTCCTTCTCAAAGGAAAAACTCACCAAATGAGGGATAGTTGTGATGGGATATGAAAGAGGTTCGGGTTTCTTAACTTCTTCGGTGATTCTCTCTTCCTCTTTGTGATTAACGTGCGTTTTATTCATTTTCCCGTGACGATTCCTCACTGGAGAACGTCCTTCATCACCTTGACGGTATCGCTGATTGCCTCGCTGGTTGGTGTCCTCATTACCCCATCGTCTGTGGTAGTCCCGCTCATCATCATACGGCCTCTGATTCAGTCTGTCATTAACCTTTGATTGTCGATTCACTTCAGAACTGCGACTCCTGGAACGAACATTCTCAACCGTCACATCGGAGTCCTTCCTCTGACGCCCCCGTGCCCCACGTGGTGGCATTGGCAGCGTCTGAGACCAGTTCGATGAACTCTGAGCATGATGATTGGACCCTGTGAAGACAATGGATCTCCCATCGCGATTGTTGGTCTCAGGAGCAGCCGGTGGTGGATTGAGCAGATCCAACGACAAACCGTACTCCTGCAGAATCTTCTTCTGGAATCTCGGCGGCATTGTCCCAATATTCGGTGGGAGTCGACAGAAATTCCCCATGGGAGCTTTATCACCCGTCGCGGAGTTGCGTCGTCCCGACGGTGGCTTCTTTCCCGGTTCACGAGCTGCCAAATTCGGTTCAACACTACGCGTGTCCCTCTCCTTTGAGCCATGGTAGTAGTTTGGCAGTGTCTGCGGGACAATTCGCGGCTCAGACGCCTGACGAACTTGCCGCTGATTCCCCCCATAGGTGTCTTGGTGCTTCCCACGATTCCCAGCATTGTACCCCGCATTGGTACTATTCGGTGCACCTTGACGCTGATTCCGCTGAAAATTTGCACCTCTCTGGTGATTCTGCTTCCCACCACCCCTGCCATCGGCATCATCTGGGAAATCTCCACGGGGATTTGCCATATTCGGCGTCTTTCGCCCATCACTCATCATATCTGAGTGTTCATCGCGGAAATCTCCCCGAAATTGCTCTTGCTGTTGCTTAGGGATATAAAATTGCTGCTCAGGCTTTCTATTGCGTCGTCCACCGTGGGAATTTCTGTCACCACCTTCCTTCTCAGAATACCCATCATTTCCGCCACGTCTGAAGCCGGAGGCATCATCTGCAAACAATTGCAAATGCCATATACGGATTAAGGCTACAACAGATGGACGAGAAATTTCTCTGGTCCATTCTGTTGTAGCCTTTACACGTTCTTTAAAAATTTAACGATGTTCAACGCAGTTGTAACGGTTTTTAAATTCAAAATGTACATAGAGGTCGCCCTCTTCATTTTTCTGACAATTCTGTCACTCAAAATCTAGACGCGAAGAAAGAAAGATGGATACCTATCTAATTTCCCCTTACTCTCTTTAATTTCCTACAACAGCTTTTTACGGAGATATATTATAAGATTCCGTCAATATCAATATAATCTGTTCCTAGACAATACAGGGATACGCTTAATGCCACAAGTGTTGAAAGTGCAAATAAACAAAAAATGCGGAGGACGTATTCGGTAGATGCAAGAACGGAATTCCTGGAATATGAACTCCTCATCGCTGATGTTGAGGAAATGCTTCTCCCAGAAGATTGTATTTTCAGTTCGAAAGGAGATAATTATAGATTAGAAAAAGAAAATCCATGAACTGACATTTTTCACCAACAATTAAATTAAAATTAAAGATGGAAAAAATCAATTCCTTACAAAATTTCAAATCACAACCAGAGAAACGAATTGTCCCTCTCGTCGGACCTTTAAGGTAAAGGAGAATGAATCACAAGAGAGCCCAGCATAAGAAATTTGCAGCTAGGAAGTGAAAAGGATATTACCAAGAACCCTCGTAGCTCACCCAAGAATATAATGGAAGGATTAAAATAAAAAGGTTGACAAAATACAACCATTCCAAAACCTAAAAAATGGTAACTTTGTATGGAAACGAACATGACAGTCCTAGTTTTAGCCATGTGATATTAATTACGTAGATTTATGATTTTGGATGAGCAGTCAATGAATTAGCTGATTGTTAATTCATTGACCGCTCATTCAAAAATCATAAAATCATACAAATGATCATACAATTATAAAATCATAAATATTTACGATCTGTCAAAATATGCTGCCACATTTTGTGAGCTCTCTATTATTGTTTCATAAAAACATTTTTCCTTAAAATATTAAATAAAATCTTTTATCAGTTCTTGGAATCCTGTGATACATCTCTTTAAAAGAAATTCTGGATTTTAATAAGTACCTTCCTGAATAATTTACTTAATTATGAAACTGAAATACATAAATATCCTCCCGAAGAAATTTATTTTGAGAAAAATCTTGAATCATTCTATTCACTAATTTCCCTCTTTTGACTACATTTCGGTTTTTATTCAAATTCTTCTTCAGGTCCTGCAATGTTTCTTAACATTACATTTTTAAATATTACAGAATATTTGTATTCCTGCAGAACCTGAAGAAGAATTTGAATCAATTCAAAAGATTCGAAAGTCGATTTAAACTACAATACCGACTATCCAAAAACTAAAGGAAGACGTGTTTTTTCTGATTAAGGATTGCGAGATAAACGTATAGATTTATGGAGAAAAGTACGTGAAGCTGAGATTCTTGGTTATATCCGCGGATACGGTCACCAAAGGCATGATTCTAGGATGCAAATAGTAACTGAGATCCGCGAGAGATTCCCATGAAGCGGAATCTGACAAAGAGAAGACTTCTGAGGCCAGGAACAACCCCCTGAAGGATGAAAGAAACGACCTGGATTTCCTTATTCAAACTTCCGTCCGAAACACGGCGGACTTTTGTGTAAAGGACTTTTAAAAATTTAAATGTAGAATTAAAAAATTAATTGGGGAAATTAGCGTTTGAATGGCCGAAAAGTGATGTTAAGTAAAATCTTTCTTTTTAATAAATAATTAAACCCCAAGGATTCAAATTTTGATTGCTATAAAATCCCTCGGAGTTATTTTAAGTTGTAAGCACATCAACGAAGAAGCAAACCTTGAGACAGGTCTTGTGGAAAAATTTCAAGCAATGATTTTTATGGAGGCCAGAAATATTGTCAGATGACCGAATGTAAGAAATGTGGTAAATTAGATAATCAGTCCTCTGATAATTTTGTTACTTTTAATTTGGAACTCCAAAGAGCGACAGTAAAACGCTTTTGTTACCCCTACTGACGGACAATCAAAACTAGATTACATTTTCCCAGTTTTTTCTCTTTGTTAACGTACTGATATTTTTCGGATGTTATTCAATAATTGTAATCTTCACATCCAGCAGTAAAGAAGTCGAAAACCCAAAAACATTTGGAGACGTGCTGCAATGGAATTACTGATGGTCCAAGAAAGCTATAGACGACTAAAAACGGCTTTTAACGACGGTTATAAAAATAACAGAATTTCAAGTAAATCACAGACAATTAAAAGTGAAGTTAAAATCTGAGTAAGTGGATACTAGCTAGAATCGTCAGGATGCACAGGGATGATATGAAGAAATCCAGTAAACCGGGAACTTGTGAATGTCCTCCGCGAAGCCCGATAATTTGTTATTTAAAAATTATAACATATAAAAAGTCAATAAAAATATGAAAAAAAAAACTTTGTGAAAAAGGAAAATAAAAAAGAAAATTGTGTGAAAGTGAAATTTAAGTTTTTCATTTAACTCAAATAGTTACACAACGTTTCGTCGCTTGCATCATCACTTGTAGTAAAGAACATTTAGTTAAATGATCTTTACTACAAGTGCTGATACAAGCGATGATTTGTTAGAACTCCGTATATCAGCAGACTATCCAAGAGCAGTCCAGCTCAAGAATACGGCCACCCATCACCACTGAGAGAAACACAGGAGACAGAGGACAGAAGAATAAAAAATTTGGTCCTCAACCAGGAGGGCTCCTTTCAATCCAATCTTCTTTCTTTTCACAGATGAGCCACAATTTCCAAGACATAGAGCATAGTTGCATCTTCACTTCAATAAATCATTGTCTTTGTCTATGTTGTGTATTTAAAAATCATAGTTGTCTGTAAAACTTTCTTTGTCAATTTTTTTTTTATAAAATTCAGATGTAATAAAAGGCTGATCTTTAAATATCTGTGAAGATGTTTTTGCAAAAGAAGTTGAATATCTTGGTCATATCCTTACTAAGGAAGGCGTAAAGCCAATTAAAAAGAAAGTTTTACAGACAACTATGATTTTTAAATACACAACACTGTCTCATTCAAGGAAATGGAATTCTTCCACAAATTCAAGAGGACATTACATAGACGTTCAAGTGATCATATATTTTGATCTTTACCTTTCCAAAGGAAAGAAAATCGAGGGCTACATTGTAAAAAAAACGGCTAAGTCGGTTCGGATCCCATACAAAGTTAACCGACTTAGCCGTTTTTACAATGTAGCCCTCGATATCAAGAAGCTCAAACTTTACGAATCTTTAACGAATTTTTGGCGATTTTTTTTTCTTTCTATTCAGCCAGTCTACGTCAGAACCGACAAGGATCGGATCAGCATGAGGATTTACGGGCATAATTAAACTAAATTCAGAACAAGAATTTAGAAATGAAAGCAATACTTTACTAATGAGCAAGAATTATACATATCTCTATAAAGGCTGGTCTAAACTCATTTAGGTTTTGAATTCTCAACAAAAATCCATTTTATTGAGCAGGTAAGTTTATTTTGGATAAGTTTCTTCATCTCAAACAGACCAGAAGTTCTAATTAGAATTTTTAAGGGATAATTCAGACCAATTGAAACATTTTCCAACAATTTATAAACCTTTTGAGTCTCATCTTCCGGACAATCACACCAGTTGGTGCAAAGATTAACATGAAAGATGCTCTTGAAAAAAAAAATCTGTGGTATTTGTTACCTTTGCGATGGTTGTATCGCCCACGATTGCGGCCCACAGAGTGATTTGGCTGATCCATTTGGGCTGCTGTCGTCTCCTACGTCTGGAATAAGAGAAATTATGCTGACTTCGAGGAAAAAATTTTGCTGACTTGAGGCGTCACTTGGCGATAGGAGAAAAAATTTCTCAGAATGCCTCCTATCCAATCTCAATCGTGCTACTTGGGAGTGCAATTGCCCCAGCGCGACCCACCGCGCGCGACTTCCGGACTCTTTTGTGTTCCGCAAAGCTGTCACCCACCCGCACTTTTGCGTGTTTTCTACCCAAGAAAAAATCCCGGGAGCTCACGAAATGGACTCTTTGAGGAAGTCAAACCACCCACGCATTGTTTACGCAATCAGATTAATCACAAATATAAATAAATTAATCAAATTCAGCGATTTTGCACGAATGAGGTTAGATGGCACTCCAATTGCAATTCTCCAGATCCACTGGGGCTCCATGGTTTGGTTTTTGCACTCACCATGCGCTCCTCAATCGTGGGCAACTTTTTGTTATGAATTTGTTAAAAAACTTGGACAATTTTATGCGGAAAAATGCAATTTCTTGAGCACTCACTCGCGTTCCTTTGAAGAAAAAAACAAACACGAGATTCAATTCCCGGCCCGATCTCGCGACTTTCCCGTGAAAGCGGTACATTAGGGTGTCCCAAACATGTAGGTACTCACTTTTTACTTTTTGAATTACTTTGTTTTTTAACTCGATTTACGTTATAATTTTTTGATTTAATAAAAAAAAATAATTAAAAACATTTTTTTTTTAATATTTGTTTACTTACGTTCTTTTTTATTCTTATTGATGTTTCAAGCAAATTGCAAAGTTATGATAAACCAGCAGACCTTTATAAAGCTAAAATATCATAAGACGAGAAACTTACAACATGGCCACCAAACGTCGCCATCTTGATGATTTTTCGCCTTTTTTTCAGAGTTTTTATCGCCAACAGAACGTTTAAATCGGTCCAACTGGAGAAAATAAGTCGCCAGAAGATAAAATCTTGCTCCTGAAAAATCTTCTTCACGAAAATTAACTCCTTTTGCTACAATTTTACGCACTTACGCACGTTACGTAACCACACAAAAACAATTTGTGATTTTTTTCGCCATTTTTTTTTTTATTTCATCATCATATTTACAATACAAAAGACAAAAAAATACATTACACACGATTCACAATAAAAGCCCTCAAATTATTGTTAAATTGTCACTTTTGTTTGTTTCTTCTTTTAATAAATTTCACAAATGGTACAAAAAAAAGACTAGAAAGCTTAAATCAGCCAGATTTAGATATAATAAAATGATTTTCTAGCGTTTTATCGAATAAAAATGATTGTTCATTTTTTTCTCCATCGAATTACACTCAAAGATTGCAATCTTCTTATGTTTTTTTTTCATCAAAATCTTATAATAACATACACATATTTTTTTTCTTAATATTTTGTTTGTGATTTTTGTGTGATTTATGAAAAATTATAATAGACATTGTTCATCAACGATATGTGTTCTTTTGTGTGTGATTAATTTTCAATTTTACAACAAAAAGAAAAGTCCAAAAAAGCAGATCGATGGATGCAGAAGAATAAATGATTTCTTTTTTGTTTAAAATGTTTTTAAGAAGATGCTCAAGTTTTTTTTTTTTCAAAGATGTGTACAATATAATACTTGTTTCTGGGAGTTTTCTATACACGCATTTTTTAGCACAAAGTATATATCCTACATTTTGCCTCAGTTTAAATGTTATACTTGTTTTATTTATTTTATTTTCCTTTTGCGTACGACCAGTCTTCGTTAAGTATAATTTTTTTTATTAAAAATTCGACAAAATCTCTTTTTTAGCGTTTAAAATGCATTTTTTTTTTAACTTTCAAAAGCAGTTTTCAATTTCGATGCTAAATATCTTCCTTATTATGATCAGATTTAATTTTTACTTCACTTAAAATGACGTAAATTGCTGCGTAAACTTGTAATAATGTACGTTGTTTTGTACACACAGAAAAAAAATGACAAAAAGTGGCAGTCAAATCGTCAATTTTTGCGAGTGGGCCACTCGCATAGACAAAATACGAATATTTCACTCGCACTCATTCGCACTATTTCTCGAAAATTTTCACATTTATTGGACCGAAATTGAACATTGAATTCTATAAATACTGATTTGCTCAATCACTTACACCAATTTAAAAGCAATATTTCTTCCATAAATAGCATTATTTGCCCAAAATAGATAAATAAAAATACAATATTAATTGATAAAATTGACGAGAAGAAAGCAAATGTTATAGCAGAAAAAACATTTAAAAGGTTTCTTTCACAAACACTAGCGCCGCGCGGAAATTGGGCGGAATTACCAATTTTACACATGATTTTTATTTTGTTAATTTTTCATCTGGAAAAACTATTAAAACACCAAAAATCATTATCTGATCTCATGTAAAGGTCCACAAAAATAAAATTTCTTCTCGAAAACATAAATTTTCGCATATTTTTTAAAGGATGTCACAACCATAGAAAAAATAATTTCTGCAACAGAATTTCATGACGATATGTCGTAGGATAATCCATACTTTTTCTTTTTTCGTCATTAACACTCGGAGGACTTTACTGGTACTTGCTACCAATTGGAACCTTAAAATCGTCACAGAATAAAATCTATTGGACCTATCTCGATGAATTTAGCATCTATGTGTAGGGAATTTTAACTACTTTAAGATAGCAGAAAGAAAATCCCGAGAAAAGCTTTCATTTTGGAAGATAATTGAGGTCAAAGTCAGAATTCAACGCGGAGGATGAAATTGGTAATAACTACCAGTCAAAATCCCATACATTTTAGCCATTGTTTTGAGGTTATGTTTCCCCATATTTCCCAAATAAAGTACTCTTGTTCACTTTTCCTCAGTCAAAAATAATTAATGTGGACTAATTTTATTGCCGGAAATGACTAAAAAGTTACTTTAAAAATCAAAGTTTGTGATGATTTAGGCGCAATAATAAATTATGTAAAATTGTAGCCAAAAAAGTCGTTTGAATTGGCAATTTTGCATCGATTCTACGCAATTTTTTTTCACTGACGATTTTCTCAATTAAATATTTAGTAATTAAGTGTAGGAATGCTTGAAGAAGATTAAGGATTAGTGAAACTTTCGATCCTTGCTCAATAAACTGATTAATAATTAATTATTGAACATATTTTATCAGCTGGTAGTTATTACCAATTTGATCCTCCGCGTTGTGCCAAATGTTGGGTCCTCCAAGTGTTAAATAATTTCATAATGACTTTCAAAGTTTGAATTATTTTTTATAATTAAAAAAAAACAAAAGTTAATTAATAGACCCTTAAATAAGGCTGTGTTACAAAATCTTACGTCGCAGGGTTACTTTAAGATAACTTGAACTACTTTAGAAAGGATATTTAAAAAATATCGTCAAAAACTAATTTAACTTGATAATGTTTCATAAGACATTAATTTAACTTTATAAAATAAAATTTAAGTCAATCGGACAAACAATCCTAAACCGAAATGTCCGATCATAAATATTAAAGCTTATTATAAGCTTAATGGTAAAATATTGTTACGCCAGGCGGAAAAATGGATGAGCCTCCATCTGGTGAATAAAGATAATCATCCTCTGCAGAAAATAACGCGTCGGCAATTTATCTGCAGAAAACCCCACAACGCATCAAAATGCCGATTATCTCGGCAGAGAACGCAACAACACACGTTAACGCGCTGGACCGTTACCCCAGCGGGTATATAAAGCGGAGTGTTGAGGCGATTCGAGGTCTCTCTGCTCTTATCGTTTCAGCCGTCAACATCTCCGCCAGCACACCCAGCCAGTTCCTGCAGCCACAGCCCGCCATAAGAGGGACTTGGGGCATTGGGCGGAGAAGACGGCAGCCGCAAGGAGAAAACAGCAGCAGCAGAAGGAGGATTGCGGCAGCAGCATCCGCAACAGGAGAAAGAACACAGCGGTAGGAGAGTACTCCTCGGGCAGGGCACGGGCAGACACACATACCCCCCCCCCTGAGTTGAGGCACTCCCGCGTGTTCGGACGCCGCACAAAGAGGGGAGCCAGGATCGCACGTCTATGCGAGTTCCAAGCCCTCAGTGCGCGCATCAGGATTAGGGGAAGAGCCAGGGGGCTCTCACCCCAGGCCCCCGTGAGGGCAGCCGCCCCCGCAAAGGCACCAACGGCAACACCTGACGAGGCAGACCAGCGGAGCGACGGGAAGGACGGGCTGGAGACAGGAGGATAGGAAAGGAAAGGAAAGAAATGAAATATAAGGAATTATAAGGATAAGGAAAATAAAGGAATTTATTGAAGTATAAGCTTCCAACATCTTTTTATTTCTCGGGAGGCTCCGCCAGGGGGAAGAATCGTAACAATGGCGCAGTCGGTAGGATACCACGAATGCCCCCCAGCGATGGCGGTCCCCGAGACGGGCATAGGAGCCCCACTATCGCCAATGGCGACAATCAGCTCAAAGTCGATTGGACAAAATCCATTTGAGAACTTCCTCAGGGATATCAGCGCCAAGATAGATGCGCTCGCCGTCGACATATTCAGAGCCACTCGAGCTTTGCGAGAAACCCAAGAGGAACAAGCTCGCCAAATTAATGCATTATGCCGGACATACCAAACGGCCCAATTTGTGCTGCCACAGTCAGCAGCCCCAGCACCCGTGGTGTTTTTAATCGACCCACTGATTCAATTTGAAGATGCAACCCCCCAGGAAGATGCAGTACTGGAAGAGAGGTTAGCCAAGTCATCGTCAGAATTGGAGATGTTGATGTCGGACCTGTCGATGGATCCACCCCCACATGGGCGCGGAGGGTCTTCCAGGCCGATCAATGGAGAAGATGGATCATCCAGGAGTCCTGCTCACGGACCAGGCAACCGGGAAGAACGAGCCTCCAACCAAGGGACGCTACCTGGACATCAACCTGAATGGTTCCTTCCAGTACCCCGAGAATGTCTTGAGCGCCGGAAAGAAAAGGAATGGAGATCGGAGCCGCTAGCAGACCAGCTGCGGAAGAAATGCACCCACTGCATACAGATGGAGAATCCGGAGGAAGCCCTGAGTAGGATAGCGACCCGGATCTCCAAGACAAGGAGGAGACGTCAGTGGAAGCGTGTAAGGAAGAAAAGACGCCATAAAGAGCGCCGGCATATCCCTGAGGAGTCAGACGTCTTAAGCAAAGAAGACGAGCGTTCTGGCCTGGCTTCACTAGGGGATGAGCCTGCTGATCGGGCCGATCAGCAATAAAGGTGGGGGCAATGTTACGCCAGGCGGAAAAATGGATGAGCCTCCATCTGGTGAATAAAGATAATCATCCTCTGCAGAAAATAACGCGTCGGCAATTTATCTGCAGAAAACCCCACAACGCATCAAAATGCCGATTATCTCGGCAGAGAACGCAACAACACACGTTAACGCGCTGGACCGTTACCCCAGCGGGTATATAAAGCGGAGTGTTGAGGCGATTCGAGGTCTCTCTGCTCTTATCGTTTCAGCCGTCAACATCTCCGCCAGCACACCCAGCCAGTTCCTGCAGCCACAGCCCGCCATAAGAGGGACTTGGGGCATTGGGCGGAGAAGACGGCAGCCGCAAGGAGAAAACAGCAGCAGCAGAAGGAGGATTGCGGCAGCAGCATCCGCAACAGGAGAAAGAACACAGCGGTAGGAGAGTACTCCTCGGGCAGGGCACGGGCAGACACACATACCCCCCCCCCTGAGTTGAGGCACTCCCGCGTGTTCGGACGCCGCACAAAGAGGGGAGCCAGGATCGCACGTCTATGCGAGTTCCAAGCCCTCAGTGCGCGCATCAGGATTAGGGGAAGAGCCAGGGGGCTCTCACCCCAGGCCCCCGTGAGGGCAGCCGCCCCCGCAAAGGCACCAACGGCAACACCTGACGAGGCAGACCAGCGGAGCGACGGGAAGGACGGGCTGGAGACAGGAGGATAGGAAAGGAAAGGAAAGAAATGAAATATAAGGAATTATAAGGATAAGGAAAATAAAGGAATTTATTGAAGTATAAGCTTCCAACATCTTTTTATTTCTCGGGAGGCTCCGCCAGGGGGAAGAATCGTAACAATATGAAAGTATATTAATATGGTTACGTTGATCAATTTTAGATAAAAATTTTTAAGCAATTCAAAAATGGCCGCCATTTTATCCGAACTTTTTTCCAACAAATGTAATGTAAAATAAATATTTTATTTTACAACCATGCTTTTTGGATGATGTTTCTCACATTTCCCATAACCATAAACTTGTTTTTCACGCGAATATTATTTTTTTTATTTTAATTATTAATTTATTTGTTTTAATTTAGGAAAATATAGATCTTATGAAACGTTATAAAGCCCTATTTTGTAGAATCAAAGATATGAATTTAAAAAAATCAATAATAGTTTGGTATGCAAGATGGCGGTCAAAAGAATTTGAGGGCGAAATCCCGACTGAAAATCCTTTCTAAAGTAGCTCGTGTTATTTTAAAGTAGCACTTTGCGACATAAGATTTCGTAAAACAGCTTAATTTAATTTTCTATAAATAATTTTTGGGTTTTTTTTTGTAATTATAAAAAAAATATTTGCAAAATTTTGTAAATGATTGGATATATTAAGAATTTATTCAATGACGAAAAGAGAAAAAGGTATGGATTATCCTACGACATGTCGTCACGAAATCTTTTTGCAGAAGTTAATCTTTCAATGGTGTAACATCTTTTATAAAATGACCCAAAATCATACGTGTATGATGAAAATGCTTTTTTGTTGCAGGAAAACCAGAAAAAAAACGTGTAAAAACGTTTTCTGGACTGAATATCTCATATACCACGTCTCTAGAAAATCGTGTCAGTGTTCTTTAGATGAGGCATTGCGGTAACGGGCAAATTGAAAATAAACAAGGAGCTTGTCAAAAAAAACCTGTCAAATGTTAGTGAGAAAGAAACTATCTACCATAGACTCGTAATAGTAATGTGCGAGTCTACCTGAGGCTCGCAGATTGAAACTGCGAACCATTTCACTCGCATTCACAAAATGCGAAAAATTTTTCTGTGTGTACATTGCTGTAGAACCCTTCAAAAGGGACATGAAGAAACGCAAGAATACAACGTAAAAGTTAGTGTAATCACAAAAGCAAAAATTTGTAGATGATTTTACATTTTGAGGTTATAGTACTACAGCTCCAAAAATGCTTAAAATTTCCTAACCTCTCCATGAATATGAGGTCATTAGACCATTTTATAGCGTAGAGAAAAGATGTAGGTTATGTTTTCTTTGCTTACGCTTACGCTGTCTTACTCCTTGCGTATACACTTACATTCCACCGTGAGCTCTGCGAATATTCTGCATAACAAAAAATGTTTTGCATGAATAAAATGAATAATTTTCACTTTACGCCTTTACGCAACACATTTACGCATTGGAAGTGAATCCTCTCAAATTCATTCCTATTTAGCATTTCCTTTTATAAATTCCAATTTTTTTTTATCAATCAATGAGCCTTTTTACGTAAAAATTTCACATTCCTTTGGCACTTTGTGTCCTCCGGGTTGATTTAATTGGTTTCTTTCTTTAATACGAATTTATCAAATGACAGAGAAAATGCTCGAATGATTCTTATCGCCAAAATTGTTAATTTTTCTTTTAATTATTTTATTCAAACTCATACCATTCTCAATCAGCAAATAAACCTTCTCTTCTAACTATTTTATTTGTTTATAGTAAAATATTTCTTCTCAATTTACAGCAGATTCGCTACTTTGAAGATGAAGGATCTATCGTTTTTTTTAATTTTATCTACACAATTTGGCTTTGAGCAAAGAGTTTTAAGAAGCATTGTTAAGCATTTTTTCTTTGTTATTATTTTACAGCACTTTATCTCAAGAGAAGTCGAAAGCTTTGGGAAAAGAATAAAATTAAAATAAAGTTAAATGATGTACCTGAGAAAGGAAGAAAGAAAGAAATTTCCAACAAAATGCTTTATTAATTGAATCTCAACTTGAGAATGTTCCTCAAATAAAATACTGAAAGGGTAAATTGCAAAGAAAAAGCTGTATGGATTTATTATTGGCTGAAAAATTAAAAGGAATTTATTCAAACCTATAAGTATAATGATCACTTAAGAGGGAAGAGAAGTAGGTACATATTAGAAATTACCAAACAAATTTTATATTTTCCAATACGAGGACAACTGTGAAATATTGAAAAAGATTTACCTAAAAATGTGAGCAATGACGTCACTATTTAAATTTTTCCATTATCAATGCGTGAAACATTTACGCTAATGTTTCTTCAGTGTTTTGATAAAGATTGAAACATTTTTCGGAAATTACTAAGCCCTTTAACGTCCAACGTGAAACATAAAAACATTGAAACATGCGGTCTTTTATCGCGACTTTTATTCTATGAATTTGTTTAGAGGACTTTTCTCACTCAGAACGTCTTCTTTGACCACTGCATTCGTAACATGGAAAAACAATTACATTCATAAATAATTGAAAAAATAAAATGTTTCACGTTTGGGTCAGCGTATGACCCAAAAAACCTTAAAGGGTTAATATTGATCAAGGTGCGAATTTTTGTCCAAATACGATTCATTTGTATATCTCTACATACCAAGCTTTTCACTTTTCAACGCGTGAAACATTCATGGTAATGTTTCATCAGTTTTTAAACAATGTATTTTAGGAACATTTTCCCGAAATTAATTATATTTGATCGAGCTGCAAACATGTCTTATTTCACACCTGAAAACTATATTTTGTGGAAACAAATACGCTAATGTTTCATCAATGTTTTGAAAACGTATTTTTGGGACATTCTTGCAAAATTTTATATTTTGTTATAAATACGTATGAAAATGATTTTTTTGTATATCTTTACATACCAATGATATTTCTCTTTCATCCTTGAAACATTCACACTAATGCTTCATCAATGTTTTTGACAAGTTGCACATAATTGAAACATTTATTCGAAATATTCTTAAATTTTTAATCAGAGCAATGATTATGTCTGTTTTTCTGCCCAGAAATTATTTTCTTGTGGATTTCTGCATTATAAACATACTCTTAATAAAAATGCTCCAAAAACTATTTTGCAAAACATCGATAAAACAATGTCGTCAATGTTTCATACATTTATAGAGGTCATAAACATTAGTGACGTCTTTGTTTACATTTCAAAGAAAATATTTCCAAAAAACCCTGCAAGAACACCGATGAAACACCAGTGTGAATGTTTCATGTATTAAAAAACATAAAACAAACATTTTTTATGTCATTTTTCTGCATTTATCCAGCGGAAAATGTAATGTCTGTTTGGTGATTTCTGATTTTTTTTTTAATCATCTACAAAACTATATTTCTCCCGCGCATTTCCTCATAGTAAATAATAACTCATATTGCCTTGAATAATGTCCTTTAGTTCCACGATGAAAGATTGTTAAAAGCAGAGATTTTTCATTTATTCAAATTCATAAAAGAAACCATAAAATTTTATTAAACGAATTGAAATGATTTTTTATGCTAAAATTCTCGCGTTTTTCATCTTGATAAAATTCTTTTTTTTTCTCCGAAATTGCTGATTGAGTTGGCAATTAAACTACCTACAAGTATTCGTGGGGGCAATGGGGGGCAGGGAGACCTTACATTGTATTATAGGGCGCCGCAGTATTGGAGTATGCTTTTCCTACAGCCAGCTTTGTCAATGGATGCGTCTTCCCGTGTTGCTGCTGTTGCGACTTCTTCGACAGCGCCTTGGGCAGTAGGATGGCATTCCGGACCGTTGGTGGTGGCACTGGTGGCCTGGCGTACTCATCCGTACGGCAGTGGAGAGACTTTGTCATCTTGCTGTGATTAATGAGAAGGGGTTTTGTCGGATGTAGCCCCGGTGTGTGGAAGCTCTTCACCTCCAGCACGGATTTGGGGCGTTGCCTCGTGTGATTTGGCGGTGGTTTGGCACGCATCTTTGCCACTTCGTACTTATCCACGAGCCCCCGCACATTGGTATCCTCAGGTGTTGTTCCCTGATTCATCCTACTGGATTTATCTTGGACACCAATGTGAATGGCAATGGGGGATGATGGCAGAGATCGTCCCTTCTTTGCTGTCGCCACCTCATCGGCAGATGTGGCCTTCTTCTCGAAATTCATCTTCAAACTCTGCACCATACCCGACAGCCCCGAGCACTCTTCACCCTCCTTCAGCGTATGATACCTCGTGGGCTTCTTATCTGTTGTCTCATCCATTGAATGACGATACTTCAGGGTACGATTTGCGAGATTCCTCTGCTTTGCCGGCTCCTCGAGTTGTGACGACGTCGTCGTGCCCGCTGGGGCTGATGCTGACAGCTGAACCAGCTGAAATGAACATTTTCGCGCCAAAAATTCCTCACTTTGACTCCGTGCCTGCGGAATTGCCTTCTCCACCTCCTCTTCGGACTTATTCTCATCACTACAGATACGCTTCACGAAGGTTTTCTCCTCAATACGCTGCTTCGTGCGCTTCACCGTACCCGGATGCCAGGGAATTTCATCGCGATCATAGGGAAATATCCCACTTTGTCCCATCACAATTTGTGTGCCATCTGCAGCATTTGTTGCTGGTGCGTTCACGTGAATATCATACGAACCCCATGAGCTATTGCGCGACGGTAGTGTCCGCGTATCACCGGACCCCCATGAGGAATGCCTCGACGGTACATCCCGCCCATCTGCCATGACAACCGCCGAATCCACGCTACTCCATGAACTATTGCGCGAAACAATGTACTCGGGGTTTGTTGATAATTCCACAACAGTGGCGTGCGTTGGTGGGAAAGTTGTGTGACGTACCTGTTAGAAATGAACGTTTTTATTTGAATTTCAAATAAAATGGCAAAAAAGTGACCTGAGCGATCCTAGCGACAAAATTTAGAAGTTGATACAAAAGGAAGACATTTTTGTGTGGGGCAAAAAGTTAGTTTTTTGGGAGAAATATTTTCCTGAGTTCCATGGAAATATTTGAGATTTCCCATGAGAACTATCTTATAGGAAATTTTCCGGGCTACAACTTTGTCTCAGACGATTTTTCTCTATCTCAATGGGAAAATGCTTTTTCAGGCCATTTTTAAAACCCTTCCAAATTTGCCTGTTGCAAAAATCTGGGGTAAAATGGTTAATTGCGTTTTTTTGTACGCTTATCTTAATTTAATGCAATTATTTTAGCTAGGCACTATAATATCTATTGAAAATGAGAGATTTGTGTACCAAGTAAAGTTTTTTTTAATAAAAAAATACAAAAAATTAAAAAAAACGTTAAATTTAAGAAATTGCCTTTTTTATTTTTTTAGTTTATAAAAATTGGTAATATTGAATGATCAAACATCCCAAATTGTGTATATAATAGTTATACTAATTAGAGAAAATTTATTTTTCAAAAATTTAAAAAGTTATTTTGAAAAAAACACCAAATTCACCATTTTGCCCCAAGGGGTAATTTTTACTGTCAGTGTTCTACGGGAAAGCTCGGAAAATTTTTTCGGAAAATTCAGATTAGATTAATGTTTAGCAATAGTTACTCTGTCTAAAAATGCATTTGTATCAAAAAAATTACAGAGAATTTCGCCAAAAACTTAATTTATAGTTGAGAGGTCAGAGTAACTTTGAGGTACGAAAAATTTGTTTTTCAAATAAAAGCCAAAATATTGGATCAATTATTATGAAACTTTCTAGGCTTAGGCAGGGGTATGAAGTGCAACTATTGACAAAATTAGACAAATTAGCTCTCACTGCTTCTTGAGATATTAATTTTTATTTTTTTTTTGCAAATTAACCATTTTACCCCAGTTACCCCTAAGCTTTGAGGCGAAGAAAATTGGAATTTGACTGTGACCAAAATACTCACGCGCATTACTATTGGGAGAGCTGACCGACCCCATAGAAATCCTCGCAAATAAGCAAATTCTTTCGGTCAAATGAGATTTAATAGTCTCCTTGGTACTCCCTAAGAAGTCTTTTGTTCATTTTAGAACACAAAAATAAACTTTTCAATGGATTTTTTTAATGATTTTTTCAATAATTTTTTTGAGGTTAGAATCGTCAAGAAAGAGACAAAGAGTGACAATGGAAGAAAACTGGAAGAAATTTGACCGTTACACCAATTTTTGAATTCCCTCTTCTTACATTTTTGTTAATAACTTTTTTTCTGGTGGTCGGATTGACCTGAAATTTTTACACAATCTTCTCAGATAACCAAGAAACTTATTTCCAGAAGCTTGGTTCTAAACCTTTAATAGCTAAGCCGCAATTATTCAAAATATAGCTCTGGGGTCGGTCACCTACCCCTCACAGTATACGGAGGGTTAAAGAAATATTAATCGCAAGTAAGGAAAAACTATATAGAAAGAAATATAAATATTGGGCCTTATTCAGCGACCAAGAAACCCTTGAAATTCGCTTGAAATCTTGGAATTTCAGTACAAAATTCAAAGATTTCGAGGGTTTCTTGGTCGCTGAATTAGGCCCATTAAAGGCCTAACCAAGCAACAGCGTCAAAAGACGCTGTTCGTTGTTTTTTCTCACTTGCTCCTTGTCAAATTGTATTGCGCTGTCACTGTCAAACAAGAAACGCGGTTTCTATGTTTTATAACCGCCTTTCTTGTTTGACAGTGACAGCGCGATACAATTTGACAAGGAGCAAGTGAGAAAAAACAACGAACAGCGTCTTTTGACGCTGAAGTATGGTTAAGCTTTAATGGAATAATTTTAAGGTCCCAGATAGTGCAGAAGACGACAATTCCCACAAATAGCGGTAGTTAAGGATCGCTCAGGTAAAACGTAGATAATTTATAAAAATGGATGATTTTAGGACGATCGATTAAATAAAGGAAATTCAAGGGCAAAGAGAAAATCTAGAGAAGCCCAGAGACAGGCACTGGGTGAGATGAATAGTTAGCAAATGAAAACGAGAGAGAGAGAATAGTCCCTAATTAATTTTTCTGGAAATAAATTTGACTTTGGAAACTACAGTCCACTCCCATCAGCAATAGTTACCTGTTTGCGTTCTTCTCGATCGAAAACACGATCAAGTTGCGACGAGAAGGGATCCCCATCGCGCTTAGCTGCCATCTTTGTCACCTCAGGTGCATCACCCCTTGCTGGAGGAGCGTCATCCACGCGACACTTGGTGGTCTCAACTGGAAGATTTTGTCCATCTTGTGGACTATCACAAATTTCTGCAGCACATTCTGTGCCCTCTGTATTTACACTACTAATTTGATTAACACTACAGCTGCCCTCGTGCTTCCCCTCAGCATCCTTCTCCCCACCTTCTCCCGGATCCCATGTTTCCTTCTTCATCTGCATCACCTTCTCCGCCTCTGTGGCCGTTAGATGCAAACTCAGTGCCTTCTTCTCGCGCACCACCTTCATAATGCCCGAATTTGTTGACTCCAATTCACTCACAATGGACTTTACGGATGGCACAACGAGGGATTCCGTGAAAATTTGACTATTTGGATTGTGCTCCTGCAGATGAACCACCTGATTCTGCGACACACTATAGTTCTGCCCATTGCTGCACGGCAAACGGACATTTTTTGACATTGCCCCCGCATTTCCGGGCTTCTTCGCCACCTTCGGTGGTCCGAGATTTTCGAGACTCTGCGATTGGGGCTTTGCCAATGCCGCCCCCGTTGCCTCCGCATTATTCGGTGACCAACTCTTGGGGCGACTACCAATCTTCTTGAGATCCACCCCGGAAACTTGCAGCAAATTCCCACCCATCATGGCACCATTGAGTGCCTGAATGAGTGGCGTTGGCTCACTCCCCGGCAACAAACGAGCATCCTTCGTACTCTTAAGATTCGTCTCACTCTTACTCCGCTGCAATTTATCCTTATTCCTCATGGCATACAGCATCCCCTGGTACGTCTCAAGTTGTGCCATAAAATTCTTATTGGGCTTTATGCACGTCCTCTTCCCCCGTACATGCCCCAATGCCCGATCAAAGTCCCAATTGAAGGCCTTCATTGCGTACGCAATTACCACGGATGCTGACCTACTGACCCCCATTTTGCAGTGCACAAGCACCTTGGAGCCCTGCTTCTTTGCCTTGGAAATATACTTGAATGTATTATCCCAGTGCTTTAGGAGATCCGTCTTCTCGTCATCATACACACGGATGTTGCAGTAATCAAATAAGCCCGGGAAGAAATTATCAATCTCACGTGTCACATTTAAAATATGGCGCACGCTGCAAATAAATTTTAATTTAGACACACTCACAGATAACAAACAAACACACAAACCACCCCCTGTTAAAGAGAGATAGGTGTGCAAAATATCTCACCCATTGCGCTGCAATTCTTCGAGATTGCTGGCATTCCATTCGGAGCCTAAGTAGACGTGATCAAAGATCTCCGTTGGAGCATCCATTTGCCCCAAAATAACCAACATCTCTTGATCAATGAACGACTTGAATTCACCCAAATCCATATCAAGGTGCTCCTCGAGTCGTCCACGAATGTATTTGGATGTCACCTCATCCAGATCCACTGACATCATAATCTCCTTCAGAGCTGTCCGGATGACACGTTCAGTTTCCTCCCGTTCAGTTGGTCTTAATGCAAAAAAAAATCGAGCAAAATGGATGGAAATTAGCATTTTATAAATGCTTCAAAAGCTTCAAAAGTCTTAAAAATAAAAAGGCGACTGGATGGTTAAAACTTTAACTCTTTTAGATTATTGTATTAAGACGAAATTTATTTAAAAAAAAAAACAGTTTATAGAGCCGTTCTAGTATTACCCTTTAAGGACTAAAAGGAATCTGATGGGCCAACATAAAAAATATTTTCACTTTTCTAAATAATTTAGCTAAAATAAAACATTTTTAGCAGTCTGACTTTAAAAATTTTCGTTTTACATCGTTACCTGATCCTGTAAGTCCTTAGAAATGTCTTTTTACATTTGAAAACGTTCGTAGACTATTAAGACATATTAAGTCCGACTTAAGTTTCTTAACTAGACTTAAGCTTTTTAAGCTAAGCCTAAGTTTTAAAAGCTAGGTCTAAGTTTTTAAACTTGGCTTAAGTTTTCCTAATTCTCACTCTAGATTTGAAATCGAGTTCTCACTTTCTGAACCTAAACCTAAGTTTTAAAAGCTAGGTTAAGATTTAAAAGCTAGACCTAAGTTTTCCTAAACCACACTCTAGATTTTTAAACTAGTCTTAAATTGTTTAAGATAGGCCTAAGTTTTAAAAGCTAGGTTATGATTTAAAAGCTTTAAAAGAATTAAAAGATTTAAACCACACTCTAGATTTTTAAACTAGTCCTATGTTGTTAAAGCTAGGCCTAAGTTGTTAATCCAGTCTTAAGTTTTCCTAATTCACACTCTAGATTTTTAAGCTAGTCCTAACTTTTTAGAGCTAAGCCTAAGTTCTTTTTTATGTTACTGTTAAGTTATCCTAAGACCAGAACGTTTTTAAGCTAGGTCTAAGCTTTTAAATTGACTGTCTTTGATAAAAAAAAACTACATCAACTTTAAACAGTCGCTAAATTCTTCAATCAATAAGCTTTTTAATCTATCCTGAAGTTCTTATTCAACATTGGCTCATTTTTTTTAGGCCAAACCTCAGTTTTTAGGCTAGATCTAAGTTTTTAAGGTTAGGCGTAATGTGTTTATTCCAGGCTTAAGTTATCCTAGGCTTTAAATTTTTAATCAGACATAGGTTTTTTTAAAGTCAAGCTTTGAAGCTTTTAAGATTAGAAAAATCAGGACTGAAAACTTTTCTAAATTGGCTTAAACTAGGCCTACATATTTATGTTTCTTATGATCGTCAAAGGATATCAAAATCGGTTAAATGTATTCAGTTGCAACTAAAAGTCTGATCTAACCTTAATGCTTTAAAAATTAGCTTTTAAAAAATTAAAGCTTGACTTAGGAAACAGACTTAGCCGAGCAAAATAGAGAAAATTATTTAGTTTAGAAAACAAGATATGAAACAAAAAAGTCTTATTGGTCTTTAACACGTTAATGATCTTATACCAACATCTAAAATTTACCTCAGAATAATATTCAAGTTAGATCCCAATTTGACCAATAACTAACCTCTGTCAAACAAGCTCCAAATTACTGAACAATTTCTTATTGGAAATCCCATCTTTTAAAGGAAGGCCATCATCACATTTTCAACTAAGAGTTCCTTCCTCATAATTCCACATTCTGCATTACTCATCTCTAATTAAATAACCTCCCAAAAACCAAATTACGATCTTTCATGCAGAGACTTTGTTCAAATTCACTGTTCAGTCATTTCTACGAAGAAAAAAATTATATTTCCTGCGGACTCACAGACGGAATGTTAAATTCATGATGGATTTGAATTTCAAAGCATTAAAAAAAATTATAAAGATTAACATTGGAGCTTATTCTGGCAAAAATATTTTCTTTTCTTTTCTTACAATTCGTGAGTTATAAGGTTTTTTGGCATTCTCACAAAAAAAACTTATAAATTTGTAAGATCTAAAAAGTTTCACAGTTCAACTTTTAGAACACGTCTCGAGAAACATTTTTGCTATAATAGAAAAGAAAAGGTTTTGGTATTCCGGCCGAATTTTTTCTTATAACTTGTAAGAAAATCTTACAAAATCATATGATTTATAAGGACCTGTCGAGGTGCTTTTTCAATCTTTTTGTGAATTTTGTGACCGCTAAAGCATGATTCATCGTCATAATAGGCAGCAATTAACTACTTTGACGGATATTTTACATGAATCTGAGTGTTTGGAATTGTTTTTTAACAAAAAATATTGTGAAATATGTGGAAAAACTCTGACCATTTTTTTGGGAATTTTGCAAACGAATGTCAATACTTTCCAGAGACTTGGCCTTGAGGAAGATGATTAGAATTATGCATTCACACAGGCACTGCATTAAAAGATACTTCTGTAGTGTTGAAAAAAGGCAAAAGTTAGGGTATGGGAAGACGTTTTATTTAAGAATATTCTGGATTACAATTAAACTGTTTATGGCCATTTTTTAGAGCTGGTCCCACCAATTTCTATTTTTTCACAAATGCTTCCAGCATCCCCGGATCGGATTCTGCTTATTAAATAAACATTTCATGCTGCCTGGGGGTTGTCTGGGTATCTCTTCCCGGAATCCGTAGATGTCACAGATGTCCAAATGTTCCGGATGATTCATTTTTTTTCCAGTCTAGATAAAAAAAAATTTAAGAAAAAACTCTTAATTCATCATGGAAAATGCAAAAATACTTTAAAAGGGTTAAATTTTTACCAAAAATCGAATAATCCATTGTGTTTTGTTGATAAATTCACTTAACTTTAACCTCATTTTCTTTATTGACATTAACTTTTTTCACTTCGTCTATCTTCGGTTTCACTTCGTTTGATAAAACTTAAATTTTAACAGCGACATCTGTTTTCGTGTACTAATTTCGGAGGTTTGTGTATGTGTTACTATAAAAGAATGAAAAAGAAATTTTTGTGGGAATGCCAAATCTTACAAAATCCCTTGTAAGACGAAATAGATAGAAAAGAAAATATTTTTGCCAGAATAAGCTCCATTAATTCAAGTTTTCATACTCAAATGAACTTGTGCGTTAAGATTATATTTTTTTTCTATTCTTATAAAATATTAATAAATTATTTCTTTATAGATTCGTTCTTTTTTGCGTTTTTCGCCATCTTTCTGTGAAATTCCTTCATGGATTTAAAGAGTTTTTTATTTACCTAATATTTAATTTTCATATCTCTTCAAAATTGATTTGTGTAAAAAAAAAATATTGCGAAAAAATGATTGCTTTACAGTGAGAACAAATAAGAAAGGTAATGATAAAACAATTTTGAGCAAAAATCACATTTTACACCGTGTTTGTTGTACTTCTGTTTATTCATTTGATTACTCCGCTTCACTTGAAAGCTCATACGACACACAACTCTATCATTTTAAGCGATAAGCGGTGCATTTATAACTAAAAGAAAAATTCCGCGTCTTTTAACCCTTTGATGACAAATTGTTAAGTAAATAATTTTTAATAAAAATAAATCTGAATAGGAGTTTAGTCACCAATACGTGGGAAAATTAATCATTCGAGGGTTCAATCGAGACACAATTAATCAGAGAATAAAGACGAAATAAATTCTGAAAACCCTCATTGCTCTTCTTTATGCATAAAATATATTTTTTATTAAAATAAAAATCTCACAAAAGTCACTCAGATTGATTAATTTGGTTGTCATAGGGTTAACAGCACATATATAGTATATATTTCACACGGAATAATAAATATTTGTGCACGCCAAACAGATATTTTGCATATATTTATTCCATCGCTCAATCATCAACATCAAGCGATCCCCATGTGATCATCAATTGCGGAAATGTGAAAGACAGAGCGATTATTGTTTTCTTTTTTAGTTTGCCCATCATTCATTTCTCTCTCTTTCTGTGTCATCTTCTGCGAATTTTCACATAAATTCCCTCCATATGATTAAAATGCGCAATATGTCGATGGCGAGAAAGAGAGACAGGGACGCTCAACAGAAACATTGTTGTATAATAATTTCATATTAAATTGCATCGAACACGTCGCTGAGCTTTTTGCATGAGGGGGGCAAAATTATATAGTCACACAGAGGGAGAAATATATAGATATAAATGTACATAATACTCACTTATTCCTTATCGTATCCGGCGATGGTGGACGTCTACTCTCGAGTGAATCCATCGCATGCCATTCATTGAGACACGAACGATCTGACTCAATATTCTCCTCATAGTACGATACCCATTCGTGTGATGGGCCACCAGCAAAATAATTATTTTCTCTAGCCTTGGAAGATACTTTGTGCAATGTCTGAAGTGCAGACCTTGAAGGAGGAAGAGAAAAAAGATTTTTGCAAAAATTATTCACTATCAATCATTAACTCCAATAGAGTTCAATACACATCAATGATAAACTCTGTGGTATTATTTTGCTGTGTCCTTCTCTCTATTTTGTAGGGTTATTCATGAGAAATGCAAAAACTTTTGATACAAAAACAAGATTCCTAAAACAATTTAATGTGATTAAAAGCCTTATGAAATTAATGATATTGGGTTATATGCTGCAATAAAGAAATTTTTGAAATTTCAAGAATTTCTTGGTCCCAGAATACGGCTCATTATTTCAGAATATTGTAAGATCTTAATTCTTTTTAATAAACATTGTAGCACCCGACTCACTATCCAGCGAATATTAACCTAGCTCATAGAGTGAGTACCCTTAGATTGGCGGTAACTGTAACGGCTGCCCTTCCCTCGGCAACGGCTTCTGCCTCCAGGTTACAACCCTCAAATAGGCGAGAGAATATAAGAATCCACAAGAGAATATAGGAGAGCACTGAGAGAGTAATTACATGGGAGAGTAGCAAAGAGTGCTGATGAGTGTAGAGAGAGTTAGACAGAGCTCAGCCTTGTGCGGGTATGGCTGTGCGTGTGAAGTACTCTGTAGTTTAGTTTCGAGGACGAGGGGGAGCTTACTGGAGGAGTCGACCAAAGCCCCCTTGTGGTGCCCCCCTATTCAGGGCGCCACAACATTAACAAAAAAAAAAACATTTTTTAAGCAAATTAAGGACAAAGTTTGAGATTTTAACTATCGAATCCTTCGATATTAATCGTTAAAATTATTATCGATTTAAGGATATCCAACTCACTCCACAAAAATTTAAGGATTTTTATGAAATATTTTTGATTCAAAGATTGATTCTGATAAAAATCTTTTCTTTTCTTATCTAACAACATAAAATTTGTTGTAAGTTTTTGACAGTTAATGTTTTTAAATCGTTCTATTGTCGTTCTGGAGAAGAAAAAAAATACTTTTCTGTTCTAGGAAATAGTCAGAAAGATCTTTCAAAAAGTCTGGAAAATAAAATTCCTTTAACAACACCATTAAAGAAAGAAATAAAATGTCAATATTGAGATCGATTCTGATAAAAATCTTTTCTTTTCTAACAACTTAAAAGTTTGTTGTAAGATTTTGACAGATTTAACAGTTTTTGAATCGTTCTGTTGCCGTTCAATAAAAGAAAAACAAAGAATTAGTTGTCCCAGAAAACAGCCAGACAGAACTTTAAAGAGACCTAGAAAAGTAATTTTCTTTCAGAAAGCCGTTTAAAAAAAAAGTAATAAAATGTCAAAATCTTATAAAAGATTCTTCCTAGAATACCAAAAATATTTTTAACAGACAAATTGTAAGAAAATAAAAGAAAAGATTTTTATCAGAATCTACCCCTCAATTTTGAATAAAAATATGAATAAAATCTTCTGAAAGTTTAATTTATAAATATCAATTTTGAGTTTTTAACAATTTATTCTTACAGAGCTTCCATCTATTAACTTATATTCCATTACTTGTGTCTCTTGTACATTTTTATGTTGATTTCTTTCTTTTTTTCAAATCAATTTTGTGGTACCCCCGCTGGCCCCAGGGGTGGGTTTAGTTAATTAAAACACTTATTTGCTCAGATAATTCACTCTCTTCTTTATTCCGCACTCTTCACATAACCCTTCACCTGACACATCTATCTATCTCCCTCACTCCCAACACCCAGATCACCACATCTCCCTTTTCCTTTCAAAGCCTAGACCTCACGTTGTTCTGAAGTCCTCACAGTACTCGTGATGTAGCCCTCAGGAGTATCTGGTGACTCTGCGGTGCAGGGAATCTTTTGTATTTTGGTCGAAATTGTTTGTTACATCCTATTGGGTAGTCCACCACTAGCCAGAAGCTTTTGCTGAGCAGAGACCGTGAACAGCTTCCGGTTTCTCTCGTGTACATCAGTTTCCTCGTCATTTCCTTTTTGATCTTCCACATCCTCCCCCTTCTTTTCTCGAAAATTGTTCCGCTTGTGGCACTCCGAAGAGTTCAGCTGGAGCTCGACATCATGTATCTTTGGAAATGCGCTGTTGACCAGGATATCGTGCTCCTTGCAGAACTCCATGAAGTACACATAAAGCCCTCTCCATTCCGACAATTTCCGCGAGAAATCGTTGGAAGGATCCTTGATGCCGCGAGTTTGCTGCGTTACCTTATTCGCGTGGCAAGAATACTGGCTCCTGGAGGACTCTCCATCATTCGTCAATTCCGCAGATTTCCGGGAACTTGGAAGTCCAATTTCCAACAACCCCAGACTGATGGCGGATGATCGCCCCATTAGCGAATGTGTTCCATTTTCCACAATATAAAATTCTGCAACTGTTTTATATTGATCTCCGTTGTCTTCAACAACCATCATAGCCTCGAACACACCCATAATTTGCAAGCATGTCTTCTGTCCATAAGCCCTCAGCTGTTTCTTACAGGTCGTGGAGAAATTCGTTAGCTCAATCCCCTTCTCCTTCATTTTGGCCCAAGTGCCCTCATCAATCACATTATTTGTAGATCCAGAGTCAATGAGCATTTCTGTCGGTACACCACCAATCTCACAGCGAATGTATTCATCTCCAATTCCAATGCTGCATACATCACTTGAATCTGAGCCACTTGAATCTGAGCCACTTGAATCTGACTCACTTGAATCTGACTCACTTGAATCTAACTCACTTGAGTCATCCTCAGAGTCGTCCTCCTTCAGAGACCCTTTGCCTTCAACCTTCCGGCGTTTGGTGCTTTTGTAATCTTCATCTGATGAGGTTTGATCTCCTCGGCTCCTTTTCAATGACTTGCACTCAGACGCAAAATGGTTTTTCTTGTTGCATCTGTGACACTCCTTCTCATACGCAGGGCAATTTTGGATCTTGGAGAAATCATGTTCTTTCCCACATCGGAAGCACTTACGTGATTTTGCCTTTGTTCCTCTGATTTCATTAATTTCATCGTCCTGTATATCAGTCTCACACTCAGTGGTGGTCATCTGTTTCACTTGGTTCCGAATAGCTTGGAAAGAATTAACAGTTCTTTCCAGAGATTCCAGCGTAAGGTTTTCCAGAGCAAGCAACTTCTCGCGCAGGTCATCGGGAGCTGCTAATAGGACCTTGTCAATTATGCTTGTCGCGCGACTTTCTTGTTCGGTTCGACCAAAACTACACTTCGATGCTTGCTGCTTTATTCGAACCATAAATTTCTCGATTGGTTCATCTTCTTCCAGGTCCATTTTGCAGAAAATAAGACGCTCATGAGACTCATGTCTCTTTGGGGCAAAATATTGATCCAGTTTTTGTATTGCCACCTCAAATGGATCGATATTGCTCCCTTCTTCTTCTGAGACATCTGCCCCTTGGATACCGTAGAAGATTTTCTGCAGTTTCATGCCTCCAATACCCAACAAATGACTCTTGAGCTTCGTCTTGTTTGTTTCTCCAAGAACCACAATTACGTGCTGAAAGGCCCTCTTCCATTCTATCCAATTTCGTCTGGCCTCAGAGCCATTGCCAGGATCAAATGGTGGCAAGTTCCACAGTTTTTCCATCAACTCTGAAATAATTTCTTCAATTTATGGAAATTCATCTCACTTTGTATCTTTGATTTATTACCTCAATTTAGGTCTCTCTCGCCTAATTACTCTCCGACTATTACTAGATCAGACTCTGTATTATCTCAAGTCTGTTCTGAAAAAGAAGAAATTTCTTCATTATTCTTCTTATACAATATTCTCAGACAATAAAATATTTATTAACATTTTTTTTCTATTTTTATTTTTTTTTTTTGGTAAACTGTCTCTTTGCAGCTTCCCAATCAATTATAACCCACCGGTTCGTGGTTATATGTACTAATTTCTCCTCCTTTGAGGGCACAATATCTTGATATGTTTCCATAACTTTATTTAACTTCCGGATTTGCTTCTCCGAGCATATCCCTTTGTTTACTAGAGCCTTTGCTCTATTTCTTACTCTTTACCATTCACATTGATGGAAAGGGCATTCCGGAAGAGCATTTTCTCTCTTTTTGGAGAATTTTCCCATCTCAGGATAGCTCTATTAGTCATAGAGTCACACCTGGAACCCATTTCCGTGGCTTTTCTAGCCCACACTGCTCAATTTCCATGAAAATTTGAAAATTTCAGCACGTGTGTTTTATAACATAACCTCACTTAATGTCATTGCACATTTGCACGCATTTTTCTTTAAATTACTTACATTTCTTGACGCACTTTTGACTCGTCGCCAATTTGTGGTACCCCCGCTGGCCCCAGGGGTGGGTTTAGTTAATTAAAACACTTATTTGCTCAGATAATTCACTCTCTTCTTTATTCCGCACTCTTCACATAACCCTTCACCTGACACATCTATCTATCTCCCTCACTCCCAACACCCAGATCACCACAAATTTCATACCATTTTATTCGCTGACTTATTCAAAATCTCCACGATTAGTGCTAAAACAAATAAATCTATATCACATTTTCCACAATTATCTCATTTTGTCTGCATGTTGCAATTCTTGGCAATAGCCCTGTTGCTTTTTTTTTGCGTACAACATTGCAAAAACCAAAACACTTTTTTTTTATCCCATTTCCCAGTCACATTTTTTCCAATCATTTTCATGAATTTCGGAAGGTCATCACAGTGATTAATTACGCGCGCCTTTCTTCAAGCATGGCGCTGAGAAACAATTTATTGCAAAATCCATCTTGCATGCAAGACTTAGCTTGACTTTTTTTTTATCCTTTAGTGCTTTACGCGTATTTCTCCATTTTGGGTTGTAATTGAAAATAATATTGTGTATTCCGCCGTAATTGGCGGGGTTTTTGTGACAAAAAAAATTGTAGTTGAACCATTTGCGCGCAAAGAAAATGTGGAACAATATATCCGGGAGATGTTGTCTGGGGCTGTATGTTGTTTTGTACCCAACCACACACACCTCATCTTCCAGCAATTGAGCACCATCAATTCTGGGTCAATTCTCATGGAGCCTACAAAAAACTCGTTTGTACCTGCAGATAAACACACTTCTCATATCAGTGACAAGATAGAGTGAGAAAGCACAAGGTGCAAGACTTATTTGACTTGCTAATAGTTGCTTCTAATCACTCTGGAATACTTTCTTCTTTCTGCACCATTCAAGATATTAAACACATCGCGATACATGGAGGTGTTGCAGGTTATACATTTTGAACTGAAAGTGCACACACTCGGTAATTTGTATTAAAAATTATGTCAGTAATACTCTTCATAATATTCTTCGTTCTTTTTTATTACAAAAAATTCAATATGAAATGAAAACAGGAAATTTGTCTCTTAAATACACAGCTGCGAAGGAAATTGCACTAAATACTTTTACCATGTTCTACCTTATCATGGCGCACCCAATAAGGAGAGACGCCAAGCCCCATGCCATCAATTTATTCGTTAATTTCATACATTATAGCCTATCCGTCTTTTTGTACCAATAATTACAAAATACACTCCACGCACACATTGCGCGGAGAAAATACCCAAGAATCATCATCGCAACGAAGAAATTCTTCCGAAGCATGCACCTTTTTATTCATTCTTTTTTTCTTCTTCATCTCCCCAATTATCCACACTCACAATTTTTCCTCCTCCCGTGACTCATTCGCATTATATTTCACACAAAAATTGTCCGCAACAAAATTCTTTCTTTCTGTGTCGACAAAAAAAAAGTAAATTACACTTAAATATCTCATCAAAACATACCATTTTGTTAAAATGACTTTTTGGGCATCTCTTACATTGAATTTCTCCATTATTCCGTTTCAGCTGTATTCTTGGTTGTATTTTCATAACTAACAACGTTTTTATTTCCCCGCTATGTATTTCCATGTAGAGTAATGCAAAATTTAAGCAAAATAAGCAACATTTTCATCGTGTACAGATACGATAACAGGGGTGTAGTTAGGGAAAAATATTTCTATAAGCACAAAAATTCCACAAAAAAAGGAAATGAGATTGAATAAACGTTAAACGTTAAAGTAGATAAAGGAAAAATTCGGGAAAATCAACGAACTTTGACAAGAACTTTAAAAATTCGAAAAAATGTTAAACGATAGTAAAGTCAATCAATAGAAAAAATCCGTATTAACGAAAGAAAAGAAAGATAACTTCAAAAGAACGAAAAGAAACGTCAAATGCTTGAACGGAAACTTAAAACGTTAAAATAATAAAGGCACAAGTTAGAATTGCCAAAAAAAAAGTCAGTTAAAGTACTACAATGAAAGAAAATCAAAGAAAAAAGAGAATTCCCCTACATGAAAATCCGCATGATCAGAGAAAATTGGACGTTTAACGATTCCCAAACAAAGACACAATTGACCACTGAGGAAGACGCACAGTAGCGTCGAAAGCTCTGGCCCTTAAAATTGAAAGGATGCGTTTGGGTTGACCTACCATCCCTTGGCTGACGCAATCGGAAGGATTAATCCTACAACACCAAAAACGTTTAATTCCGTCAACTTAGAAGTAAACATCAATCGTTTGGAAATAAAAGTCAAACTTTAGAATAATAAAGGTAAATGTTAGAAGGAAACATTAAACGTTAGAAAAGAAACGTCAAACTTTAATTAAAATAACGTGAAATGTCAGAAAACATTGTACGTCAAACGTTAGAAAAGATTCATTAAACGTTAAAAAAGAAATAATTAACGTTAAAAGAAAAACGTCAAACATTAGAACGAAATTAACACGATAGAAAGAGAACGTTAAATATTCCAACAGAAATGTCAAACTTGTGAAATGAAATGACAAATTTTAGAATAAATGTCATCAATACACGGAAAAAAATAAATAGCCAAGGTAGACATAAAAAATATTTCTCCCAGCTATTTGGCGTTAGAATATAACAATGTCCAGGGTAGAAATGAATTATGTCTCTCCCAGGCATTTGAAATTTCTAGCTCAGAAATTTTAAAGAAAAATCAAAACATTCAAAAATTAGGTTATGTGATGGTGTTGTTGACTTTCTCTGAAGAAGTGCAATTTTCCTGTGGACCCATTTACAGTAACATCTCATGATTTGTCGGAAAATCTCACAGTTTTCCCTGTGATTTATGAAAATGACCATTTTATGTGTGTATTGGAAAAAAAATGACTAAATTTGTGAGGCAGTTACAATTCTTTTGTAGCTGAGACTGGAGCTATAACTGGCTCGAGTACAAATTATGCGTGGCAGAGACATATAAGAATTTCTGACTTGGATATATGTCAATTTCTGTACCGTACAACTTTTTTTTTTCCGTGTATAATTAGGTCATCTAAATCTTCATAAAATTCGATTTCTAATTCCTTTTTTAATCGAATTTTAATTCAAATTATTTTTCCTAAATAAAATGAACTTTATAGTAAAAAAAAATGTTTTTTTTAAACACCCCCTTTTGAACAGATCTCTTACTACGCCCCTGTACGATAAAGAATCAAGAATATCCAATGCAGCATGCCAAATCCTTTCTTTCTCAATCTCCCCCCACGAAGGAACTCTTGAGCAGCTCCCAAACAGTGCGAGCTCGTAACTCAACGAATGAATAAGATCTTACTAATTGCATCAATTTAACAGTATGTAATTACTTTAAAGACTTCTTTTTTTAACTCATTTAAATATCACTGCCTTTTATGTTCCCTATCTCTCAAGCATTAGGAATTCCTCCGCATAAGTTATAAAAAAAAGATCTCTTCTCAATCTCACCATACACATGCCTTTTATTTATGTGCGCAGACATCAAATGAGGGGAGATAAAGAGCTAATAGAAGCAGTAATTTGCAAAGTCTGCATCTTTCCACCCAAAAGGCCTTTTCACATTTTAAGCTATTATGTTGTGTATTGCTGATAAGTACAAAATTTATGCCACATTTCACTGCATGTGTCCAAAAATAGTCAATACCATGCAATTTAGCATAATTGATGAGACTATTAATTAAAAAATCATTCAGAGTTTAATTTTTTTTTTATTATTTTTGAATGTAAAAATTTCCTCTATAGAAAGCTCTAATTAGTAATTATGATTGTTATCTTAAAGCTCTTAAAGTTATTTAAGTCTGTTGATGATTTAAGTTACATACCTACCCTACATTTTTGTTGATAAAATCAAAAATTAGTCTTATTCAATTTGATTGATGGATTATGAAGAATTTACATAAAAAAAATTACGTTTGGTGTTGAAAAGTTCTCAAAAAGCTTCTTGTGCAACATATTATAAATCTAATTTTTATAAGAAATTGATTTATCTTTCCTAATTCTTTGATAGATTCCCAATTTTTTCAACTAACTATTTATCTAACAATTTTTACAGATAAAATGAATAAATTTTATTACGCCGTATATATAAGTTTTGATCGATTCTTCGAAGGCTTTTGACTGCGAATGATTCTGAAGAATTTTTTTAATATGTAGAGAGAAAGCTATCGTGCTATGGAGGAACATATTAAAACTACTTATAATGCAGCTGAAAAGTTTAAATTGAAATTCAAAATTCGAAATGATTCTCATATATGAAAAGAATTTCATCCACAATCACGATTTCGTAGAATTCATGCCATCTCCTCCACGCAAAAGCCATTATCTTGTCTGACTTCCTAAAAATGCCTCAGAAACTGCTCACAACCATGTGCGAGCATTGAAAGAAGATCTCACGTAGCGATGTGGTCAATTCGGTAAGATTGGATATCTTCTTCATTTCGCCAAATTAGGAAAAGATCTTCCCGGTACTCTTTCACGGAGAAAATATCACCCAATACCCTCAATTTTTCCATAAAATACAGGATTTGCAATTTCACACACACACACACTTTAAAAGAAATCACGCTTTCAACGGTTTTTCTTTTGGAGTTTACTTTTGAAATTACCATTTCTTCGCCAAAAATAAAATGTTATGTTGTATGTATAAAAATATTTTCCACAATTTGCACTTCCTTGTCACTCATTTTTTTTCACACCCCACTAGCTTTTTGTGGTGATGCGACCAAGTGAGCTCAATAAAGCTTTCTTCGCACCATCTTCACTTTTGTAAATTGCTATTAATATACCTTCACACAGTTCCGTTATATGCTTCAAAGATAGATCTTCGTGGTCAACAATCATCGCCAAATAGCTCAATAATTCCCCAATAGCTATTGATTACCCACCCATTCCCTCTCACGGGGTCCCAAATAGCCTTCGGGGACGCTGCTAAAATATTTTGCTGTGTAATACTCGCCAGAAGTGAAGTGCAATTGTGAAAACCAACAATATCACATGAATAGTTGATGCGGTGCACGTGTGAAAAGTTACTTAAAAGCTGCCAATTTCTAGCCAATTTACCCAATTTCAAATAAATGTAGTAAAATAAAAAAATTAAAAAGCAGAACTTAGCCAAACTTCTTATCTTTCAATTCTTCGATACAGTTGGGATCTTCTTCAGGTCTTTTAAATATTAAAAAAAAAGATTATCACGATGGGCGGAACAAACGTAAACCAATGACGTAGACGAGAATTGAATGATTTATAGTGACAGAGGGTGAAATTCATTAGTCATACAGACTTAAGATTCCTTAAGAAAGACTTAAGTTTTCTTAAGAGTCCTTAAGAAAAAAAATTAAGGGGGGTCTCTTGTGAAAACTGTTAAAATTTATACATTATTAATATTGTCATTTTTTGGGGTTTTTCTTAAACATGGTTTTCCGATGTTGGTTACATTTGAAGCCTACTTATTGAAGTGTAAGAAAATCACTTTTCGCCATTTTAAGTGCGACGCCATCTTGTGATTTTCCGACTTCTCCACAGAACTGCCCTAAAACACAAAGGTAGGTTTTTCTCAGGATCTACTGGATGGATTTTGATGGGGTAAAAAGCAAATGAAAGAGGACATACCCGTGCACATTTTGATGTACCAGAATTTTGAATTTCCATTCTAGGGCTGAGAAAAGTGCAAAAATGTCAAAAACTTGTGAACAAAAGTCACATTTTTCCACTTTTCTCAGCCACAGAGTGGAAATTCAAAATTCTGGTACATCAAAATCTGCATTGGTATTTCCTCTTTCATTTGCTTTTTACCCCATCAAAATCCATCCAGTAGATCCTGAGAAAAACCTACCTTTGTGTTTTGAGGAATATCTCAAGATGGCGTCGAACCTAAGATGGCGGAAAGTGATTTTCTGACTCTTCATTAATTAGGCTACAAATGTAACCAATATTGGAAAACCAAGTGTAAGAAAAACCCCCAAGAAAAATAAAAATATTTAATTTCGCCAGCTCTCAAAAGAGACCCCCCTTAAGATTCCTTAAGGCTACAACAGATGGATGAGAAATTTCTCGAGCGACGATGGGCCACGAAATCCTCGTCACACGAGAAATTTCTCGTCCATCTGTGTCCATCAGCCTTAAGGAAAAAAATAAGATTAAGATTAAGATTTCTTAAGAAAATCAAGCAAAATGCATATTTTTGATCATTTTTACGAATTTTGATGCCCGAAGGCGATCAGAAGAAATCATAAAAAATGTGTATTTTGCCTAATTGAAGAAATCTTAAGTTTCGCTTAAAAAAACGTTAAAGTCTTAATTTTTCTTAGGAAATTTTTAGTTAATTTTAAGGAATTGTAAGAAATCTTAGGTCTTTCTTAATATATCTTAAGTCTATCTGACTAGTCAGTAAATTTTATCCAGAGTCCGTTCAAAATTGTTTCTCCGCGAAACAAAGAAAATACCACAAAAATTATTGTAAAAGTGAGAAAAATTCAATTTTAAGTCAAGAAAAAATAAGAAAGTTAATGTTTAAAAAATTCATTGAATGAGGGTTTTAAATGTTGAAGTTCACCCACTTCCAGCCACTGAGGAAGGCTCGGATAAGGGTTGAAAACTTTGCAAAGTAAGTCTATTTTTTTGGAAGAAATTTTCTACCCCTGGCGATGACCGCAAATTAGTAAAGTAAACCAATTATTTCAATTTATATAAAATTAAAAATCTAATAGTTTCATATTTTCATTATCAAGGGAAGCACACATTAAAACATCATAACTCTCCAGTTATTTTATTATTTCACGTGTACCGCCCCAAATAACAGTCTCAAACAAAACTTCGAACCGCACCTGCAACGAGATAATCACCATCCAGAAATCTCTTTGGCAATTTTATGTGCATTTCCAGCAACATCTTACATACATAACATATATATATTGAAATTGATTCACACGCCAGACTTTAAGGTTTTGCCTTATGTGGATATTTTCTAAATACCGTGACGCGATTTCACTTTTCCCGGACGTGAGATTGCTGCTAAAAGGAAAAAAAGAAATACCACAGAGAGATGGCTCAAGAAGGTTGCTTACCCCTTACGAAGTCTCCGTAAAACCATATTTCTCTATATATGAATTTATATCGTGTTATTCGTTTTTCTTTCTTCGCACTCCTCGTTCCAATAAATTAATTACAAAATTCCATGTGTAATTAACAATTGTCTAATATTATATAGCATTACTCATCATTGCACAGATAAATAATAAATAAATGCTTCTGTTGTGCACTCTTATCACATCTCACTATTTCTTTTTCTTCTTCTTTTGTACACAATCCACAGTACACTATGATCAATAGAAATTGTGAGATGGAAAATTATATCACTTTACTCGACTTCATTAAAAAGTCCAAAAAATATCGTCTTTTGCGGGCGAAGAACAAAAACACACTGAAAACTTTTAATCATTTTGTATGGAATTAAAACGTGAAGGAAAGAACATTGGCGAGTCTTTCGTCATCAACTCCCATATTATTTTACTTTATTTCTTATTGTTGCCCGGATAGGAGACACGAGAGAAGGTAACTTCTATACACGGTCCATCGTGTCGACATTCACTACAATATTCCCAATCATACCCATAATAATTGTGCACTAGTGTATATTTTACTGGACACACCGATAGAGAGACTTCTTTTGTCAAGTCGCTTGGAAAAATTAATCTCCCTCAGGGGCTTTTGATGTCATTATACCCCTCAATCGATTTAATTGTATGATGATGGAGCTTTGCAAGAAAAGAGCAACACGATAAAAAAAACCACGGCAATTAGGGAGGTTAAAACGAAAACTTTAGCCAATTATGCAGAAATATTTCTTAACCAACTCTCTGCATACATACATACATTGAAAGAGAGAGAGAAATACATTCTCAATCGTACAGAATAAAGAGTCAGGATATTAAACTGAATTAATCACTTCTTATTTATCTGTATTTTCAATTGAGTGAATGACTAAATTTGTTCATAATGTGGTTATTTCAAAAAATCGTTTTCAGAAAAAAGAAAAAAAATGTGTGGCAACAATGAACGACTTAGATTCGAACCCGGGGCTTTTTAGATGAGAGTTTACTGCTTTATTCCTTATGCAATTGAGGATAGGAAAAACTGAAATAGTAGGGGTAACTGGGGTAAAATGGTGAATTTGAAAAAAAAATAAAAATTAATACCTAACTCAAGAAGCAGTGAGAGCTAATTTGTCTAATTTTGTCAGTAGTTGAACTTCGTACCCCTGCCTAAGCCTAGAAAGTTTCGTAATAATTAATCCAATATTTTGGCTTTTATTTGAAAAACAAATTTTTCGAACCTCAAAGTTACTCTGACCACTCAACTACAAATTCAGTTTTGGCGAAATTCTCTGCAATATTTTTGATCCAAATGCGAGACAGAGTAACTATTGCTAAACACGAATCTAATCTGAATTTTCCGAAAAAATTTTCCGAGTTTTCCCATAAAACACTGATAGTAAAAAGTACCCCTTGGGGCAAAATGGTTAATTTGGTGTTTTTTTAAAATAACTTTTTAAATTTTTGAAAGAATAATTTCCCTTAAGTAGTATAACAATTATATACAATTTAGGATGTTTAATTACTTACTATTACCAATTTTTATAAACTACAAAAATAAAAAAAAGGCAATTTCTTAAATTTAACGTTTTTTTTTAATTTTTGTATTTTTTAATAAAAAAAAAAAAGTTTTAATTGTTACATAAATCTCTCTATTTTAATAGATATTATAGTGTCTTGCTAAAATAATTTCATTAAATTAAGATTAGCGAACAAAAACCGCAATTAACCGTTTTACCCCAGGATTTTTGGAACAGGCAAATTTGCAAGGATTTGGAAAATGGCCTGAAAATGCATTTTCCCATTAAGATAGAGAAAAATCGTCTGAGACAAAGTTGTAGTCCGGAAAATTTCCTATAAGATAGTTTTCATGGGAAATCTCAAATATTTCCACGAAACTCAGGAAAAATTATCTCCCAAAAATTCACCGAATTACCCCAGTTTCCCCTATTGTTATTTTTTTTTTAATTAAAAGACTTTTGGAGTCGTATTTTAGGTTTTCAAGTCATAAGAATTAAAGATCTTAATTCATACCTCGTTTACCAACTTAAACTTGAAAGCCTGTAAGAAGTAATGGGGGGCTATCGATTTCTACTACGTAAGAACCCTTTTTCGGATAAGAGTGTATCAATCTAATGATCCAATCTTAGCGTCTCTTGAGCCTTTCAAACTTCAATTGTCTGTGGGCCATCAAAAAACCTTTGAGCTTTAAACCAAAAATCTTTGCAAGTTATATTGAAAAGCCAAAGTGACAAAGCAATGCGAAAAAGCATAACAAAAATAATCGCGCAAAGTTCATAAAACACCATCCTCCACTTTTATGCTTGGTGAGTGCTGCAAAAACCTGCATGAACTTTTTTCCCAACCCAACTAGTACAGAAACTACTTCAACTCTTTTTTTAAGCTTTTCATGCGTTGCTGAACATACGAAAATGGAAAATCAACATTTTTTAAGGTTAAACCACTTTACACAACTACATTGCTTCGACTTTTTTTTTATATTAGTGCGCCAGAGCTCTATACCTACTAAAGTGTCTGACCAAATCATTTTATACTTTCGCGAGTGAGAAATACTCGTGTTTGTGGTGGAGAACGAAAAAAAAGGAATAGGTAACTTCAGCCACAGAGTATTGGAATTCTTGCAAGTGAATTATAAATGAAGAATTTAATATGACTTGAAGTTCATCGAAACATCGAATATTATTATTATTATTATTACTTTTAGTTACAATTCTATTCATTCTTGATTTTTTTTTCTTGTGTCTTTTGCAAAATTTCAATTCTCTCCAATGCGCTTCGCCTCCACTGACTACAAAATTGTTATTTTATGTACACACCGCACTGTTGTTATGTCGTGTCGTGATTTTGCAGCCTTCACTTCCCTATATCACCATACCCAATGCAATAATATAGTACCGCGTCATATATACACATTCTCTGTTCTTTCTTATACTATTTTAAACAACAAAAAGAGAATAAAAAAACTAGTGATTGATCAATAATTGATTTATGTTGATAGACATGTGAAGCGTGTATTGAGATTGATGGGTGGAAAATAGAGAGAAGAATATCAGCATATTCTGTGTGAAATATGCTTTTTTACGAGCAATTTGCTTTTATCATAAATATATAATAAAAAAAAATTATCTAAGAGAGCAAATGAAAGGCATTTCAAACTCACCACATTGCCTGAACTGAAACAGGCTTGAAGATGTGTGTCCTTCCGCAAACACTAACGCTGAATCCACTAAAATTCACCAAAGAAACAAAAGAAAAAGAAGAAATATTCGTTAGTACAAAGCATTCCCTCACGTGCATCAAAACGCACAGAATTTGTGCAGAAGAGGAACTTCTTTGTGCACTTAGGTGTGTTTTGCACGTAAAATAAGAGAATGCCCTTCACTCACCCATCTCCATCCAAGCGTATTGATGTATCAGCCAAGATGCGCAATACCAAGCCCACCGTGGACTTTTCATTGCAATCAATACCAAGGAGACACGATTCCTCCTGATCATAGTTCCTACCGCACACTTTTGCAGCAGCATCATCATCCTCATAGTCATCATTTGTACACTCTAGACATACATCATTGTCACATTTTACACCCTTTTGCCCATCAATGGTGCAGCACTTTGATCTCACATCACCACCTCCACCCTTTTCGTCCACATGCCCACCATTCGACTGTCTATGATTCTGTCTCGTGCACGAACATATCGGTGAGACTTTTCGGTTCACTGCACTACTCGTTGCACTCCGTACAACCATCTGCTGATTTTGCAACTTACTCAAATGATGCTGATGGCAATCCGGTAGCGATAGTGTCTGCTGCAGGCGATTCTTCACAAATCGCGAAACAACCACCAAATATCGTGTGCGTCCAGCGCGTGCAGATTCTAATTTTACAGCCTGTGTTGTGTAACAAAAAAAAAAACAATTTTATGCACAACTTTCGGTCATTTCAAAAGGGAAAGGGAAAATGTTGTGGCACATTGCATGTAAAATGATTTGCTCAATTACAATGTATCGCATTTTGAATATTAAGAGAGTAAGGGGCGCAATGGATAAAGCAGTCTGTTCGCATTCAAAAAATCGCCGGTTCGAATACAGAACTGAAAACTTTACCAACGTGTCATTTTTTGTCTTTTTAATTATTTTAGGGAGAGCTATAAAAGAATTTTCAGTTTTAATTTGTTTCTGATAGTATCACGGTTATTCTGGGTGTTTGAATGCCTAAAAAACTCTGAAAGTTTAGCCACTTCAGATTTTAGAGAAATAACGTAAAATTTTTGTACAGAAATGTCAAACTTTTGATAAAGGAGTCTACAATGCATCTAAAGATGAATCGTTAAAAGCTTTTTTTTTTAAATGTTCAAACTATATGTTTTAAATAAAAAAACGTAAATCGTTTGAAAATAAATGTCAAATTTAAAAAAACAAACGTCAAACGTTTGATTAGGGACATCAAGCATTTCAAACAAAAAGACAGGTGTTCAGACAAAAACGTCAAAATAGTGTCAAGTCAAACATTTCAAAAGAATCATTAAATGCTCTAACAGAGAGAAACGTCAAACGTATGAAATTTAAGTCAAACATTGGAATAGGAAAGTCATAACGTTTACAAAAGAAACGTCAAAAAGAAATTTAAATCATAAAAAACAAACCTGTGGACGTTTGAAAAATGACATCAAATGTTTCATACGAAATGTCAGATTTACGAATAGAAATGTCAAACGATATAAAAGATTTTTAAACGATTCAAAATAAAGTCAAACATTTGAAGAAAAAAAACGTGAATAATTTGAAAAAATGTAAAAAATTAGAATAAAAAACGTCAAGAGTAAGAAAAAACTTTAAATAGTCGAAAATAAATGTCAAACGTTGCAAAATATAACATTAAAATTTGACAAATTGTGAAATCATTAATTCAAATGCATCTTAAATGATCTTAATCTTCATGATTCCTATTCCTAAGTTAGGAGTTTTTAATTCATTTTTAACGTCATTTAAAGTTGTTATCTAAACACACCCCTTTTGAATATAGTTAAAGGTACGGTACCCCCTAGCTTTTCATTTTCCCAATTTTTTTCATCTCTCAATTGCGTTTTTCATCATTCCAATCCAGGCCATGGTGTAAGACAGAAAAAATCCTCCTTTTAGCTCACTTACAAAATAAGGACCTTCATCAAATTCTCTGGTGCGAAATTTCATACAAATTTAAAGCGTAAAACAAGTTCCAATGGCCACAACATTAGGCAACGACGATGAAAACATAAATTTCATGCGTTTCATAAGTTCCAAGACAAATTATGCGTCGAAATATTTGAATGTGATCCAAGGGCTTTTCGCATGCGAAGATCATGGTTTATTATCTTTTAGTTTTCCGTTGCATCATCCTGACGTTTTCAAAATCTTTGGAGCAAAAGTTAAAAATCCCTGTCAATCTCTTTGGGTATAAAAATTCAATTTAAAGTGTCAGATTAATGTTTCATTTAACGTTTCTTTTTTTTTTCATGAACACGGGAAGACATTTGAAAATTCGCACGTAAAATGCCACTTCATCGTACACGGGAGTTTGACCTTTCCTGATGGGGAGAATGAAGGATGGACGTATGCGAGATAAAATAATGATATACACATAATAATTTCTCTTCTCTCATCAGAAAAAAAAAGAACCAATCGCATGGTTAGCTTCACGCGCTCTTTTCGGCGCGAAATGTCATTACACAGAGAAATGCTAATCTATAATTAAGTTTAAATTCCACTTCCTGCCCATGATGGCCCAAAATAGCCACCACCATTGCCATATTGTGTCTAACCATTTGGAAGGATGAGACAATTAATTTTGGCAAGAATAAAAAAAAATCACACCCCACTTTGTCAGGGATTTTTTTGTTCTTCTTCATCTTTTCCAACGCAACGAAAAATGGGCAAAATGAGCAAGTCAAAAAAAATGAGGGAAGTGCCCACATTAATCATTTCACGTGCTATTGTTCCATTTAGACGCCCGTCGCGCAAAAGAAATCCTTCCTGCTTTGCGTAGAGAGAAAGACTAATTTTGCGTTTAGTGGATGAAGAAGAAGCAAATAGCGAAAAAAAAAACACAAATGTTTTATCACTAACAATTAAATTGCGTGTCTCGAGCACACAATTTCCAATTCACCATATTATTTCTGTCCGTGTGCAAACAGCCTTTACTCTTTACAGATGGTCGAGGTCACGATTTATTGGCATCGCTCCAAAACGTCTCTCTCGTCGATCTCGGAACTGATTCGGTACTTTTATGGTTCGCGCCAAGAGAGCGCGCACCGATTTACCCATTTACACAAAAACGCATTTTGCAAAAGAGCATTTTATGTATACAACACACTCCTGCCCCGATATGCAACTCGAGGAAGACTCATTGGGCACGGTGGTATGTTATATGTGCCACACATTGCAATTGGAGATCAGTAGAATATTTGAAGAGTATAAAAAATGTAGGAGAAGACGGGGTAATTTGGCCACTTTGGCAAAGTCATTTATGGCAATATCTCAAGAATGGTAAATGCTAGAAAATCCATTTCTCTACAGTTTATACTCCCCATAGAAATATTCAATCGTACCAAGTTTGAGGAAAATCCGATCATTGGATTTTCTTTTGTTTAAGAAAAATCATTTTTTCACTTTTTCAAGTGCTTTTGGCATTTTGGGAATTCGTCATTTTCGAAAAATTTTTAACACTTAAAAATTAACTTTTAAGCCATTAAGGGTCATTGATCCTTCATAAACACGATAGTGACATCCATTTTCCGATATCACAAACAGATTTTCCTGTGGAAATGGTTTTATCTGGAAAATTGGAGTGGGGTAATTTGGCCACTTGAGTTTTTCCGGCACAATTTTCCGACCACATTTAAGATATTAATTATGGTTGTGCCTTTTTATGTTTTCTTAATGATTGTAAGCAAAGTACGACAAAAGATTTAAGCTAGAAAAAGAAATTTACGATAATTTGAAAAATGGCCTTTTTTAGACTTTGCCCGTTTATGGTTCAGAAAATGTTAAAGTTTGAGGCTCTGTTAAATATTTTTATCTGGCAAATTAATGGAAATGAATCTTAGATAAATAACCTATCTTCCAAAAAAATAATCGAAAAAATAAAATTTTTTTATTGTTCAAAAATTTTCATGTTTAATAATTTGTGCGCCAAAGTGTCCAAATTACCCGTGCTCGGGGTAATTTGGACACTAATTGTAAGTTAAGGGTCCAGGAGAATGGAAAATTCACCCATTTCTCATCGAGATAGAGAAAAGTGTTATATGGGGAAGTTGTAGGCCGGAAAATTTCCTACAAAATAGGGCTATTTGGTTTTCTTCATACTACCATACTTGCTTGATATATCCCAAAAACCGCCAAAGTGGCCAAATTACCCCGTCCTCCCCTACTGGTAAGTTTCACTTACGGGCTGTGATTCTTTCTTCAAGCTCAAAGGCGGTCCAAGTGTGGCAAAATTTGATGAAGACTGAGGTGAAATCTTGAAGAAAATTCAAGTGTGTCAAAGATTGGGGGTGCAAACTCTGGGGAAGGATGGCTCGCGCTAAGAATTACAGCAATACGCGAGTTAGCCTTCCACAGAGTTTGCCAGCCCCAATCTTTGACAAACTTGAATTTTCTGCCAGATTTCACCTAAATCTTCATCAAATTTAACCACACTTGGACCGCCTCTGATGTATGAATCACAGCACCTAAGTGAAACTTACCAGTATTTTTGCTGTAGAAGGTAAATCTTGACTCGAGAATGGAAGTGAGATTCCTGGAGGATGCGCATCTGGCCTATGTGATGATCGAGGTACTGTGAATGTCATGATTTGATCCACACAGTCCTGGAAATGCCAACGAATATTTAATCTATTTTAATCAATCAACTCTATTTTAATCAACCTTGCACTGAAATCTCCCCTTACAGAATAGAATTTATTTCAACATCACGACCTCTGGCTGATAAATTTAGGAAGAATATTTTTATTCTAATATTTGAACTATTTTTCAACACATTATAGCCTCATAGGAATCATTTTTATTTATTTTTTTCTTTTTAATAAAATACGGAAAACTATCTTTCTTTAGGCAACGGAAAATGTACGTGAGCCACTACCTTCCTAGGGCACTTTCCGTGGGAAAACCCGCGAAGCCCCTTATGCTAATGTACTGGGAAAAGCGCTGGGAACAGAAAATTGATGATCTCAGGAATTTTTTTTTTTTTTTTCACTATTTCACAACATTTATTTATTATCTGTCACCTAGAAGGGACATTCAATAAAGGGTTCACAAAACAAAAACATCACTAAAAATAACTCCGGAGACAGGCAGAGGTGGCCACCACCACTCATACCAGGCATCACAAACTTCTAGCCCCACACAGCTAGACTTCCCCGGACCACCGGGAGGCGAGTCCCAGAGGATCTGCACGTTTTAAACGTCTGTATCGCTTCGTCAAAATCAGGCGAGATGCCAATTCGTTTGGGTGATTTTCCAGCTTCTCGTTGTATCGTTTGCTGATTTCCTCAATTTGGTCTCTCACTGGCGGAACCTGTAGATCACGAGCTATGCTCTCGTTGCTCACATACCAGTCAGCACCTGCCACCATGCGCAAGGTTTTTGACTGGAATTGCTGGAGGACAGTCAGAGTGGACTCGCTGCAGCTTCCCCAGATTTGGACGCCATACGTCCATACTGGGATGATGATGGCTTTGTATAAAAGCACTTTTGATTGAAGGGAGAGAGCGGAATGCCTACCAATCAGCCAATACAGACTGCGTACCTTCAGCTTCATTTGCTTCACTTTGGCACTAACATGGGGTTTCCAGGTGAGTCTTCTATCCAAGTGAAGTCCCAGGTACTTCACCTCTGATTTGTGCGGGATGATGATGTCATTAATTTTCACGGATGGGCAAGATCTCTTCCTAAGAGTGAAGGTCACATGGGCAGACTTCTCCTCATTCAACCTGACACGCCAAGCTTTAAACCATTCCTCCATTCTAAGAAGATGCTCCTGGAGCTCACGAGAGGCAGTATTTGGATTACAATGACTGGAGAGGACTGCGGTGTCGTCCACAAAAGTTGCGATTTTCACCTCGCGAGACACCGGCAGGTCCGCCATGTACAGCATGTAGAGTGTGGGCCCCAGAACACTGCCCTGGGGGACCCCCGCCCTGATGGGACGCGCAGTCGAGAGATCATTTTGGACTCTCACCCTGAATTTCCGGTCCTCCAAGTAGGACCTCATGAGACCGTGAAACCTCACAGGCAGCAACCCCTCAATTTTGTGCGTGAGCCCCTCATGCCATATTTTATCAAAAGCTTGCGCTATGTCTAAAAAAACGGCAGAGCAATACCCTCCACCATCCAAGACCCCCTGGACCTCAGCAACCACACGGTGCACCTGCTGAACAGTAGTGTGTTGTGGACGGCAACCAAACTGGTGATTTGGGATCAGGTTTCTCTCCTCGAGGGCCGCTGACATGTCATTCAGAATTACTCTCTCACAGAGTTTGGATAAGATTGGCAAAAGACTTATTGGGCGATAACCCGATACTTCTGTGTCGCTTTTCCCAGGCTTGGGAATCATTCGAATATAAGCCAATTTCCATTTTTCGGGAAAATACCCTACTCTGAATATTGCATTGAAGATGTATGAGAGTAATCTTATCATATCCGGAGGCAAGTGCCTTAGCATTCTTCCAGAGACTCGATCATGGCCAGGGGACTTCTTCACCTTGACCGTCCTCTTAATGAGATATTGAACAGAATCCGCAGTGCACCTCACTGCTTCACCAGGCTGCACACTCCGCGCCGGCAATAGTTCGACCTCAGCATCGCCAGGCGGCATTGAAAATACATTTTCCAAGTGAGACGCAAAAAGTTCAGCTTTGTCCTTTGAGCTCCTCGCCCAATCAGAGTTACTCGTCCTTAAGGGAGGATCCGGGATTTTGGGTCTTTTAAAATTCTTTGTTGCTTTCCATAAAGAATAGTCACTTGCTGCAGACGGAGACAGCTCACTCAAATATTTTTGGAAGCCCTCATCCCTTTGTTCCTTTAGTAGCGTCTTCAGCTGCCTTGCAATCCAGTTCAGTTCCTTTTTGTCTTTTGGATCTCTGCTCGCCTGGAATCTCATTCGCAACCTTCTCTTTTGTCCCAAAAGATCCCGCACAGATCTGCTCATCGGAGCCACCCTAGCATCAACAGAATCTCTATGAGGGGTCGCCTGCCCAGCTGCGTCACAAATCGTCCTAGTAAAATTCTCGACAGCATCCTCAATATCCGCTGGAGACCTCAACCGCTGATTTAAATTGCATTTTTCCTTTAGTATTGCAGAATATTTTTTCCAATCTGTTCGTGAATTTGTGATGCTCACTGTAGAACGATCGCTGCGACCGTTGAGATATGAATTTGAATCGAGTGTTATAATAATTGGTGAGTGGTCTGAAGATAGGTCAAAACATGGCTCAACCGATACCGCATTGACATTAAAGTTTTTTGCGACTGCAAAATCTATCAAGTCGGGGACTTTTTTCCTGTCTGTTGGCCAATATGTTGGTTGCCCCGAAGATAAACAATCCAATTTGTTTTTGCAGATCGACGCATACAGTGAATTTCCCCTCGGAGTGGTCAGCCTGGAGCCCCAAAAACGGTGTTTGGCGTTGTAATCGCCTCCGGCAAGAAATTTGGATCCCAGGGCAGTAAAATACCCAGTGAATTGCTCCTCGCTGATGGCAAATCGCGGAGGGCAGTAAATCGCTGACAGGACAAATCCACCTGTAACGTCGTCTATACGGATGCTAGTCGCTTGGAAATGCCTCGCGCAAACTCCCTCAAGCTCATAGTGTTCAATTCCACGCCGGACTATGACAGCCGTGCCCCCATGGGCTTTCCCATCCGGATGGTTCGTTTTGTAGGTTATATACCCTCTAATAGCAAAGAAGTTCTTGTTGGTGAAATGAGTCTCGGAAATCAACATTACATCAACATTTTGATCGCGCAGGAAAGCAGTGACTTCGAGCTTATGCTGCGATAATCCATTTGCATTCCATATGATTATTTTGAGTGGATTCATGGTTTGTTTGTCAATTTGGAGATAGCCTCCGTCAAAGATTTCACGCTGTTGTCGATGGAATTTTGTCGCTTTATCATTTCCGAGAAGTTTGTTTGAAGATTTGATATGTTTGTTTGCATAATCAACATTAGATCTAGCACTTGCTTTATGCTCATTGATTCCTGTTGATTCATCCGCGGTCCTGCGAGGACACCCGCATAGGTCATATTTCTGGGTTGGTTTTGTGGGGCAGAGGGAGGTGGGGTTTCTCCCAGTGGGGGCATTTCATGTCTACGAATTCGGTACTCATTGTTCGCAACTCTCTGTTCCCTTCGTTGTCTAGGGTTTACTCTTTCGAGGAAATCGTGGTACACCACGCATCCCCTCCAGTTCGCGGTGTGGTTTCCTCCACAATTGTTACATTTCTTCACGGTCGCGTCGCTTTTATCCAAGCTACAAGCATCCGTCTTATGACTCCCTGCACACACCACGCAGATGGGCTTCAATTTGCATCTATTTTTCGTGTGCCCGTATTCCTGACAGTTGAAACATTGGACAGGCTTGCGAACTTTATGGGGTTGCTCGACCACCACAACGTGATGCAGGAATCTTGTAAGATTATAAATTGGGTGAGTTTTGTTCGGAGTTGCGCTAGTTACATTCAGTTCCACCATAAACACATTGCTTTTCTCCCCTTGACGACTTTTAGCAGGTGTAACCCTTCGCGGGTCGAAGCCCAACAACGTCAGCTCGTTGGATACATTCTCCGGTGTCATCGTGGGTGGGATGCCCCTAATCGCAACCTTCAAAGCACGTTCGCTTTTCAGTTGGTACGTATAGTAGGATACATTTTCACTATTGAAAGCTTTCTGGACCGTGCGATAATCATCAATATTAAAGAGTTGCAGTTTGGCCTCCAGGCCACGTCTTAGGATCTTGATATCGTATTTAGTTATCTTGAGTGCTTGCATCTTATCATTAAGTGTAGAGATAAAAGTAACGTCACGTACATAGAAGGGAACAGGCTTTTCATTCTTTGGTGGTTGCTGCGACCCAGAGTCCCTGGAACACCCAGGTACAGAACTACTGAGAGGGCCAAACCGATTACTGGTAGCTATCGGAGTGCCAGTCTCGCTCTGCACCCGGGGTCTCGGTCTCCCCACAGGATTTTTGGTCGGACTTCTTTTCCTCTTTTGTCTGGCTGTTACGAAAGGCTTGTAGATGTCAGCTCCTGAGGCTGGATCCGGAGTCATGTCTTCGTCCATTTGGGAGTCATCAGTCTCTGGTACACCCTTACTGTTAGCTAGGGGCACATTAGAGCTTGGACCCTCTTCAGGATTCGTCCGAAGATTGCCCTCAGAAGACATGCTGTGTCTATGTGATTACTTGTCGCTAATCAATAGAACACAACCTTCATAGGCATGCAAACCCAAGTAGGGTTACTTCAGGCAATATAGTATCCTTAGCCCACAGGACTTAAGTTTAGGTCGCAACTATGTCTGTGGGCCTCTATAAGCCTGGAAATAGTGCCACAAGGGCACGAAAAAGAAGATTTTCTACAGAAAAAGAGCTTATATGTGGGAGCAATATTTATTTTTGTCAAATGACACTTGCCTGACAACCGGAAGTGATCTCAGGAATGAATTGAATATTAAAGTATTTGAGATCGAGGAAAACCGTGAAAATTGGCCGTTTATTTGAATTCGACGTGCTATGAAAAACTCAGACAGCGCTGTGAAATTTCAAAAACAAGAGATAATTCGAGCGAAACAGACGCAGGTACGAGTGTTAAATGTGAAAAATGAGTGAAAATCCCGGAAATCACAAGAAAATTGTGGCCACAAGGTCTTCAGTAAGTCCCCCATAGTATAATTGCTGTGAAATTTTTGCTAAACTTGCCCATTTTGCATTAGATTTTAAAGAAACCACCAAATGATACGGACTCTTCGGATTGCACGGATACGACGACAAAGAAGCTCGTCCGGAGTATTAGCTTTAGTGGCAAGACATCCGTTAAGTAAGTAAATTTCTGGAACATTCTTTCCTTTAAATTGCTCAAATGATTTTAAGAGATTTTTGTTTGGCATACTGAGCCACCCAACCTTGCCCTCCCATTGCCAAGAGGGGGTATGCGACCGACCCACTGACATGAAAAGATTTAAAATATTTTTTTTTGCGGGTAAAACTCATTTTTGGGGCGCCAAAAGTTGCCGGGTGGCTCATGGGGGCCCAAAGTACGGTCAGTAAAAATTTGGTGGCGCAATTCCCCGGATTTTTTTGTGGAATTTGCACGACTTACAGCATTAAAGGCTTACATTAAATTCTGAGCAAATGGCTCAGAAAACTGAAGTAGGACAATGATTTCACCACATTGTTGTCTCTCTCTTACTCACGGGGAGGATAGGAAGTAAGCACTTGGAAATGAAGTGTAGAAACTCAAAAATGCTACATTTCTCCCCAAATTGGAGATCTATTTAGGGATAGAATGAATTCTTGCCACTAAGAAGAAGCAGAACAAGAATATTCTGGCATAAAATTTTCACATAATTTTGAAAATGACATTTCATTGTTTACATTTCGTCGGTTCGAAATTGTACTACGTTAAGTCCTGTACATTTTGTATGGGACGAACATCGTATATTTTGTAACCGTCGATTTACATTAAATGTCGCGATTTGATGACAAATTTTCAGGTATGCATGTAGCATTTAGGGTATTTTCCATTTTACATACGTAATATGCACATAATGTACGTATATATAAAATATTCTTTGATTTTTTTTAAAGAACCCACCATAAGAATTTTTTGGGAAGTGAAGATTTTTTCTTCAGATTTCTGCAGAAATTCGGCATCTGAATTTTTTATGGGGTGTTTGATTTTCTATCCTCTCCATGAGTAAGAGAGAGACAACATCACTCATTCTGTCCTACTTCAGTTTTCTGAGCCATTTGCTCAGAATTTAATTTAAGCCTTTAATGCTGTACAGTGTGATAACTCCCTTAGATAGAAGAAGAAAAGAAAAGAAGATAAGCCTACTCCGGGAATTTTTTTGTGGGGTATAGGTTGTCCTCAGGGGCTTACGCCTCGCCTACTACACGATAAATATTTTTTTTCCAGTGAATTTATGCAAGGAGCGGACAAGCAAACAATTTGGGTGAGTTCTTATGAAGAATCTGACCCTAAAGTTGTCAATGTATTCGATATTGCTGCTGCAGCAGCCCCCAAGGAGAATTACGAAATCTTGGATAGGGACATTGACGATGAACCATTAGATGCAGCGAAACTTTGCCCAGGAGACAGCAATAAGGAGAATGAGACACCCGAAATGACGATGTGGTCATCAATTATTATGGCATCGAAACCATTAGCCAGTTCAACAATGCTGAACTTTCAAATTGATCCATCGGCGGGGGATAAAGTAATCTTTCGAACTGGGGCCGTTAAGAAAATCCTCCCAGAAAATTCAGATTATTTGTCTTTCTTGATGAAAACCCCCGAAAATGTTGGTTGTGGAAAAACTCTCGACTTTCCCACAAATGAGGATCAAATGAATATCACACTTCGAGGGCTGCATTGTAAAACCGGTTAAGTCGGTTCGGAGCTCATACCGACTTAGCCGGTTTTACAATGCAGCCCTCGACTTGCAGCTTTCAAAGAAATTCCCACTGAGGAGATCAGAAAGCACCAAGATCTCCCACCAGAAGACGATCAAATGGATCTCATGATGAATTTTCAAAAGAAGTCCTGCAATCCCGCATTGGATATTTCAGTACTCCCGGAAAGTGCAAAGAATACTAACGATTCATCCAGGAGGCTCAAGGAAGATGAAGAACATCCCAAAGAGTCTCGCAGTAATGCCCGGAAGACAATTTACTACCCGTCTAACAATCAAATTGATGTCACTGTGGATGTGCCAAAAGGCAAAAAGTCCCTGCCAAGCATGGATATGACTCTACCACACATTGAGCAGAGAAAGGATCCGATGAAAGGGAGAAAAACAATATTCACCACAGAGGATGACAATGAAATGAACATCACTGGCAGTTCGGATGGAAAATCTCAGAGGGATATTCCGAAGTCAATGGAAGCAAATACGGACCTCACTTCCCAGGAAGTAAATGAGAGGGGAAAGACATCCCTTCTGATGCAGGAAATGGAAATGACTCTGGATGAAGGTGGTAAGGGGATACATTTTGGAAGGAGAATAATCCATTTCTCTAAGGATTATGACACTGGAATGGATCTGATTGAGCCTTTGTCGTGGGAGAAAGACGAAGAAATTGCTGCGGAAGCTTCAAAAGGAACGCCAAATATGGACACCACCAATACGCCTCTAGATGAGACAGCTGAAGCATTCAAATTGTGTTCTGGAAATTTTGATTTGGATGTTTTGGATGCGAAGAAAAATCCAGCAGCTGTTTCACGAAATATTCGCTGGGAAACTTTCACGATAAGCCCGCAAAAGACACCCGAGAAGAGAAGCTAAATTCCTATTGTAGTACCCAAGCAGGGAACATCAAAGAAATCACTGCTGGAAGCATCTGAGAGTGTAACGATGTCCTCTGTTTCCAGCTCTTTTCGGCCAGCTTGTATAGGTACTTACCTGCCGGTGTGCTTTTTTCTTTAAGGGCGCCAGATCTGTTAGGAGATCGCACACCGGGGGTTTTTGAGAGGAAAAGATCGCACAATTTGGGGGTTTTAATTAAAAAGAAAATTTTAACTTAAACCTTTTCCTTTTTAAATAAAAAGGAAAATTATAAATTTAGACTTTAATTAATTTCGACGTGCCCGAAGATTATGAACCATATTCCTATCTTTTAACACAGGAGTATGGTTCATAATCTTCGGGCGCGTCGATTTACTTTACACTGTTTTATTTAATTTAAAAAGAAAAAGATTTTATATAAATTTAAATTGAAAGAATTTGACTCTACTTTACTTTTTTACACTTCTCAAATAATTAGCAAAAAGGAATTTAATTAAACACGGAGATGTTGGTTGATGATGTTGCAGCTAGGAGAGCTGATTCCAGAAGAAAGATGATTACTCACACAAGAACTGGCGATAGCCCACAAATCCCCACCACCGATCTTTCGATCTTTCTGCATTTGCCCTGAGAAGATTTTGGATATTTTACTACCGCCTAAATCTATACACCAGCCTAGCGCATGTACATGAAAATATGAATGTAACATCATCCCCCTTCCCCTCCGGAAAGATTGCAAAAAAATGATAATTCATAATAATATTTAAACATCGAAGAATGACACATAAAATTAAGATATGCAAAGTTATCTCAGACCATCGAATATTTCAAAATTTACTTTACTGTGGCACTAAAAGTAATTATTTCAAAAACATCGACTACTCAACAAATTACCACATCTTTTTCATTACTAAGGTCACGCTCAGACGCACCCTTCATTTCTAATATGAGTTCAATTTTAACGTCCGGTTCATCAACCTTTACCCTGGATTTGCTTAATTTTTTTTTCAATTTTTTTGTAATTATTTTTAACGCGTACTTTCACTTTTAATTTATTCCTGTTCTTCAAAATAGAATTTTCATAAATTTCCATTCTCCAATTTTCAATTTTCAATCTCCAATTTTCAATCTCCAATCTTCATCTTCTTCTCATTATTTTAAAGATACAACTACGAGAGCGTCCGATGTATTTAAGGCCTTTTTAACAATGTATCTTTATCGATGACTTGCTCCTTTTAGCAACTAAAAATTTCGTACCATACATCCAAGGTCTACCAACTCTGATGTCTCATTTTCGAGAGAGATGATATACCATGGATGTCCCCATTTTTCGTCCCATCATCAACTTCGTTGCGACCCTTAAGGTTACGTTTTCGGTATGCCTTGGGCCGTTCAGTTCTCCGTAGCTTCTCGCTACCACCTTAGGAGCGACGACATCCCCTGAGTTGTATCTTAATACACAGAACCAGGAATATTCAATTACTTTTAAATTCAGAAAAAAATTAAATTTTTCTTCTATCTTTTTCCTTCAAAGAACAATTTTTCTTTAAACCAATTTCATGTTTTTTTTTAAACATTTTTTCTCTCAATTTTTCAATATTAAATTTTATATTTTAATTACGCATCAAACAATATCAAATCCAGAGCTTGTATCAGAAACTATCAGTCTCCACCTTACAACACTTTCAAAATTCTAGGTGTGTACTCTCTTTTCATGTATATACGCAACGCGAGCCGATACCTGTAAAACAACTGTCTTTCAGCGCCTTTTATATGACATTTTAAGAAATAGATAAATCCGAATGGTATGATCCAACTAATTTGCAATTTAAATTAATAACATTTAACATATTCATTCAAGAAAACTTAGTTTCTTTTACTATGCGATCAATTTGGTTTTAAATCCTTTTTGTGGTAACGACCTTTTCTTGACTCGTTTCCCACATCTTCAACAATATACACATCATTATTCTTTGAAATCACCCTTGCTTTTACCCATGTAGGAAAAAACTTGGCTTGTAGCCCCTGAGACGCATTTGACAATTTAAAATTGCGTCTCCATACTACATCTCCTACACTAAATTCGTGATTTTTAGCACTATGGTTCACATCATATTGTTCTTGAGACGACTTATGAATTTTTCTGAGGTTTTCATTCGCCCTACCACGAGACTTTTGCAATTGCTCAATACGATTCTCGTCACTAGGCTGGTTACCTACATCCAAAATCTCATATTCTTGTCCGTTAGCTATCATATTTAGACCAAAATTTAAATAGTATGGACTATACTTGGTCCCTTCGCTTACTGCCGCACGCATAGATACACCTATCTCAGGTAAAAATTCATCCCATCTATTGTGCTTTTCTTTAATGTAAGACTTAATAGCTGTTATTACTCCCCGATTATATCGCTCTGTCGCGTTTGCTTGCGGATGATAAGAGGCCGTGGTCCAATGCTTTATCTATGATTGCTTCAAATAGCTTTCAATATCTTTACTGACAAAACTAGTGCCTCAATCCGTGTAAAAGAATCTTGGATAAAAAAAAATATTGAGAAAACGTTTTCTCTTAACACTCTTATTACGCCCTGCGACTTGGCATTTCTCATCGGAAACAATAAGACAAATTTACTCAGCCTATCAACCACTACCAAGAGCCAAACAAACCCTCTTTTGGTCCTGACTAGTGGTCCCACAAAGTCCGCTGATACGAATTCCCATGGACGTTTCGCCTCAATAAATTTTCCCATAGCCGGTGTTAATGAATAATTTGATGATTTGATCGACTTACAAGTATCACATTTTGTTATGTACGCAGCTACTTCCTGCCTCATTTTTGACCAATAAAAGAACTCACAAATTCTATGAAAAGTTTTAAAATAGCCTAAATGACCTCCTGTGGGTTCATCATGATATTTTAGTAAGATTGCCGGTCTATCCTCCTTCGGCACCACTAATTTCCACTTATGTTCACTAATCTTATCTTCATTTAAAAATGAACAATTTTTATATAGTTTCCCGCTTTTTATTTGGTTATCAGGAAAATCAGACGGATTTTCTGATACTTTTTTATATAAATTTTTAAACCATTTATCTTCTGAACTACCCTCTACTGCTTCTATGCATCGTGATAAAAAGTCTGGCACCTTCTATATAATCATTAAACCGCTCTACTGAAAGTACAACAGCTAAACATTCTTTTTCGGTAGTGGAGTAATTTTTTTTGACTTGCCGTGTACTTGTGTGAGTAGTAGGAGATCACACGCTGGTCATCTCCTTTTCCCTGTAGTAGGCATCATCCAGCGCCGAAATCGGAACTGTCGCACTTGATGACGAATGGTTGAGTATAGCCCGGCTAGCTCAGTCGGTAGAGCATGAGACTCTTAATCTCAGGGTCGTGGGTTCGAGCCCCACGTAGGGCTCCAAATTTGTAACGATGTCCTCTGTTTCCAGCTCTTTTCGGCCAGCTTGTATAGGTACTTACCTGCCGGTGTGCTTTTTTCTTTAAGGGCGCCAGATCTCTTAGAAGATCGCACACCGGGGGTTTTTGAGAGGAAAAGATCGCACAATTTGGGGGTTTTAATTAAAAAGAAAATTTTAACTTAAACCTCACTTTAATTAATAAAAAGGAAAATTATAAATTTAGACTTTAATTAATTTACTTTACACTGTTTTATTTAATTTAAAAAGAAAAAGATTTTATATAAATTTAAATTGAAAATAATAAATAAATGTAAATGCAAAGTAAAATATAACGGTAAAATATATATAGCAGTATAGTATACATTAATAATAATGTACTAGACATTTGTAGGGTTTTACGAAACCTTTCATTTGCACTTGAGTTGATCAAAATCGAACCAGCAGAACCCGAGATATTTAATGCTAACTTTAGAGCGCTATATTTCCGAAACGGCTCGATAGATTTTCTTGAATGACCTATCGTTGGAAAGGTCATACTAAAGTTTAATCAAAATTTATGATTTAGTTTTCGAGATATTCATCGAAAACTAATCACAATTTTTGTTTTTGATTTTTGGCCCTCTAGCGGTCATTTTTGAAACTTCAGATGTTCTAGAGAGTTGTAGGGCTTATTGAGAGCTTTCATTTGAGCCTGAGTTGATTAAGATCGGTCAAGCCGTTCTCGAGTTATAGCCGATTTTCGATAAAAAATTGTGACGGCCATATTGGCTAAACGGCTTGGCCGATTTTCGAAAATGAGGTATCGTTGGAAAGGTCTTGATGGTCCCTATAATATATCAAAATTTCAGATTTTTAGCTATAATAGGGCCTGAGATATAGCAAAAACAAAATTTGGGGGTTATCCAAAATGGCGGACGTACACTCATAGAACAAACTCCCGTTTTATCACCGCAAAGTGATAAATACGGAATTCTCTTATATGAAACACCACTTTTGCAGTGATAAATACAGAATTTTTTCTATGAGTGTAGGGGAGGCGGGGTGGATTTGACCTCATAATCGGATGTCTTCCAGTTGATATTTAAACTTTGCCGTTTACCGCAAGTCTCTATCTATTACCGTTCTCCTGCAATTAAACTTTATGCCACGGCCGGCCGGACGGACGGAAAAAATTTTTTGAGCATACGTTTTTTGGAATGTGGGAATCTTAATTCGTGCTCATACCAAGTTTGAGCCCGATCGGACAACATTGCATTTTAGGTGGTACACAGAAGCTGTGCTATTCTTTTCTTCGAAAGAATCACAGCTAAAACTAACTTACCATTTTGAGCGTTTCCTCCGGTCGCAGAAGATAGAACATCGATTGAAGATGCTGATGGATGTCGGATGAATTGGTGGTACTAGATGTCGCCTGAGCGCCACCTGTTGATGCCACCTGCCCCGTAGATGGGCATGTATTGCCCGAAGACATCGATGTTGATGATGAACACGTGGAAATAACACTCAAACGACCCAAATCACATGGGCTACGTAAATGCTCATTCGATCCCAGCATAAGAGCTGATCCTTTTCCAGCAAAATAGCACTCGCTGAGGCTACACAAAGCAGAAAATATGAAAAGTTTTTTATATGGTGTGAGATACTTCCTTCTGTATGATGAATAAAAGAATGCCAAATATGTGGAATCAGGTCAAAAGCATGTTTGTGATGAAATCTCTTTCTCTCTATCGCGAAAAAATTTAACCGAGGGAACTTACATCGCATACAAATTTTCAGCGGGTCATCAAACCAACATGACGAATTTTATATAAAAATATACATACAGGGTGTCCCAGATTAATGTACTTATATTTTTTTGTACAGTTGCTTAATGGTTATGATTTTATTTTTCAGTGTTTTAAAACTGATTTTTTTTATTTAGACTGATTTAGAATTTAAGGGGGGTCTCTTGTGAGAGCTGGTGAAATTAAATATTTTTATTTTTCTTGGGGTTTTTCTTAAACTTGGTTTTTCAATATTGGTTACATTTAAAGCCTAATTATTGAAGAGTAAGAAAATCACTTTCCGCCATCTTAAATGCGACGCCATCTTGAGATTTTCCTCAAAACACAAAGGTAGGTTTTTCTCAGGATCTACTGGATGGATTTTGATGGGGTAAAAAGCAAATGAAAGAGGAAATACCAATGCAGATTTTGATGTAGCGGAATTTTGAATTTCCACTCTGGGGCTGAGAAAAGTGGAAAAATGTGACTTTCTTCTGATATTTTTGACGTTTTTCACTTTTCTCAGCCCCAGAAAGGAAATTCAAAATTCCGCTACATCAAAATCTGCATTGGTATTTCCTCTTTCATATGCTTTTTACCCCATCAAAATCCATCCAGTAGATCCTGAGAAAAACCTACCTTTGTGTTTTAGGGCAGTTCTATGGAAAAGTCGGAAAATCACAAGATGGCGAAAAGTGATTTTCTTACACTTCAATAATTACGCTTCAAATGTAACCTACATCGGAAAACCATGTTTAAGAAAAACCCCGAAATTTACATCATTAAAAATTATGTAAATTCAAACAATTTTTCCAAGAGACCCCCCTTAATATTTGAAGAAAAAAAAACATAAAAATGCATTAAACAAAATTATTGGCTTATTAATATTGATCAGGAATCCTTTTTAAAAATTCGCATCATAATGGCATAAATCAATTATGAGGATTTGTGGCCAAATCGATTTTTTTCAATCGCCACAGAATTAAAATCTATTGAACATTCCGTGATAAGTTCAACATCAGCGTGTAGAAAAGTTGAATTAATTCAAGAACGCCGAAAGAAAACTTGATTTTTTTTTTTTTTTGAGAGAAAATGATGATCAAACTTTTGAGGTTAGAAACCTCAGTCGTCCAGCATTAAAAAATATTGCACAGATTTGTTTCATAGTTTTTTAAATTACGTAATTGATTTTATTTTTAGCTTTATAAACTCACAAAATCTATTTTATTAGGTGTACTAATTTTTTTTAACAGAATTAGTTGGTGTTCCACTTCGTGGCCAACACCAAGTATTGTAATCGTAGGAAAAATCGACCACCTCAGATCGGGCTCAAACTTGGTATGAGCACGTTTCAGACAACCCACATTCCAAAACTGGTGGTGGAAATTTTTGATCCGGCCGGCCTGCCGGCCGGCCGGCCTGCCATTGGTCCCCATTTTGCCTTATAGCTCGAGAACGGTAATAGATAGAGACTTCCGGTTTGAAGTTTTATATAGAAATCTGGGTGTAAAATTTCATTTTTTCGCATTTTCAAAATCCAAGATGGCCGCCGTCCGCCATTTTGAACTACTGTCAACCACTTCCCTTATAGTTAGAGGTCTGAAATTTTAGTATGTTGTAGAGCTCAGTGAGACGTTTTCATCTACAATTCATACTTGAAAATCGGTCAAGCGGTTTAGCAAATATGGCGACCTAAAGCAAAAAGTGTTTTTTCGATATATCTCGAGAACGGCTTGACCGATTTTGACCATCTTGGTATCAAATGAAAGGTATTGCGAAGCCCTACAACTGACTAGAACATTTCAAGTTTCAAAAACATCCGCAAGAGGCGCTAAAAACAAAAACAAAAATTGCTTAACTTTAAGGGGCAATATCTTCGAACCCCGATTATAGATTTCCTTGAATTTTTGATATGTTGTAGCAGGACTAATAATCTTGCACCAGTCCGAAAATGAAGGAAATCTATGTCGCCGTTTAGAAAATATAACCATTTGAAAAATTCTTGAATTTGAAAAGTTCTGAGAACCATATCTCTTGAACGGCTTGTCCGATTTCGCTCAACTTGGTATCAAATTAAAGGTTTTGCAATTCTCTACAACTTTCTAGAACATTAGAAACCTCTACAGCAATTTCTTGATGACGAAAAATGCGAAAAACTGTTTTAGTAAAACAAAAAGCCGCCATTTTGTGTTTTAGAGGTGACCTTGAAAAGTATCAAAATTTATCCCATATTCTAGCTTATTTTAAGACCTTTCCACAACTCGTCAAGAAATTTCTGTAAGTGTTATAGAAGCTGAGATATGAGCATTTTTATGCATCAAATTACTGAATTTCACAAAAAAAATCAACTTTGCCTTCTAATTCTGCTCACAAATCGCATTACAACGCATAAACAGACTTCTACACGTTGTGGGACACCAACTCTTATAACTGGACGCGTTATGATTGACTTCCGTTTTGACTCTGTCTGCTTGTAACTTTTTTAGACTTTGCCAATACTAGGTTTTTGAAAATAATTTTCAAAAATTGTATCATTTAAGTGATTTATGTCCAGTAGTTGCAATTGTAAAAGCATGAAATTTTTTTTTAAATTTTAAAATTATGTATTTGTAAAACGAAAGCAATATTTTACATTCTCTTAGAAACATATACGTTAGAAATACGAAAGAAATTCTTTCCAGGATATCCAAAAAGAGAAAACAATGTTTTTCCGGAATATGTAAATCTCGAAAGCCACTAGCCCAAAAGTTTATTAAAAAATAGTTTTATTTGTACATACTTAAAAAAAAAACATGAAACTGAAAAACAATCAGCCATTGAGAAATTGGTTAAACGTTTAGATGGGAAAAATACATATTTTTTACATTAATCGAATGAATTTGGTTAAAGGAAACATTCGTTACCTATTCGATCTATATAAGTTTTTATTATTCGTTTTAGCACTTTACGACAACAGACCTTAAGTATTTAGGACTTTCTATATTCGAGTTGGAAAATAGCAACGGCAGTTTTTGGACCCCGATTTGATAATTTCTTAAAAGTTTTTTTTTAAAAATCTACAGAACCAATTTAAATAAAAAAAAACTTATGAAAATAGTCATCCAAAATTAAAGAAAGGCTAGAAAAGTTGTAACAAACCGTAAAAAAATCTTAAAATGAACTTTAATTTTCAAGTTTCTTCAAAAGTAATTTTAAAAAATTTTAGTCAAAAAATTGATTAATTAGCGTCTAATAACCTGGGACACCCTATGTTATGTACGATGAGTCGGTATAAATGAGAACCGTTTTCGCCAACACAATGCCACCGTAAGTGCCCGAAAAAAATGATTTCTTGGTACGAATAGAGATAAATTGAGAATTTTTATGAGACCTGCAATCCCCCTACTGAATAAACAAAACGATGACATTTATTCCAAAAAAGAAAAAAAAAACTGATTTTTTGGCAGAAACACTTTATTGTAAAAGGCTACCCATTTCAATGGGACTTTTCTGGTCACTTTCGCCCCTCATCCCATATGGCAAATAAAACCCCCATTGATTCGGAATCCGAATCAGCACAAAACGTGCACAGTGAAAATGTACACAAAGCATAAATCAGCAACCTATACGATATTCATTGAAAAAGATAAGTGAAATTGTATAAAATGTAAGCATTTATTCACTTTCAAGCAAATTCACTGTAAATCTTTTTTTCCTCATTCTTCTCTTTTTATTTTTCGTGATCAATGTATGACAATGAATTTATACAATTTTGCTACGCGACTCTTCGGCAATTCTCTGCAGAGGTGTGTTGGCAAAAGAGAGAAAAGAAAATTGTGACGTACGACACAATTGAATTTCATCATACAGCAATTCCGCTTATTTTTTTTTCTACATTGAAGCGCATTTTATTTTTGCTTTCTTCCACTTCTTCCGTCCCGCGCGCAGTTATTTCACGCACAAAGAAGTCTCGAAATAAGTTTTAATCTATTTTTAAAATTATTATAACAAAAAAAAATTCTTTTCACTGTGTGTTATTCGAAGTTTATGGCCAAGTCACAGGTGGGAACACAAGAATTGAATCTCATCATAAGAGAGAAAAAAGAATGATTTGCGATTTTCTCTATATTATTGTACATTAAAATAATAATGTGAAATTTTCTTCAAAAAAAAAAAAATTATTGTGTTTGTACAAAGAATAATATTTTACAGTATTGTCTTCCTTTTTTTTATTTTATTTTCTATAACTATAAATGTCAGCAGCAGTAATTGACAATAAATTATGCATGAGATTTTTAACTTAATATTCACTTAAAGTCCATCATTGTACGTTTGAAAGCAAAATCTGTGCATCAATGAATAAAATTGTCATTTAAAATGCCTCACCTCTTTTGTAGGTACTTTCATTTTCCGTTAAAAGAATATATCAATATTAACTCCATTCGAGTTTTTCGAGTTACAAAAGTGGGTGTAATATACTTGTGTATCACTGATGTGATCGAATATGTTGAAGAATTCCCAAATATACTTCAAAAAAATGTAGAAAAAAATTATTCCCGGATGAGATTTGAACCTAAGACTTTTAACTTGCGAGACAACGATCCTGTTCACTGTGCTAATTTTTGTTATGATAAAAGTAAGTAAGTTTATCTGTCTTAATGTCTTTAAGGGACTTTTCTTCGAATTTTCATCATTTAGAAATGCAAAATCATTTTCTTCGGCCAAAAAAAAAATTGTGAAAATCCGCCTCAAATTTTTTCCCTGGCACTGTAGACCGACTATGTTTTCTTCCACATATTATTGTGTTTTCTATTATCATTTTTTTCCTCTGGGTCGATGTTTGAATAAATTATTTTCTTACTTTAACATTTAAGAAAAAAAAAGTAAAAGGTTTTGACTTTTTGCTTCCATCCACACTCCAGCACCTTGTAATTGTGCGTTCATCGCAGCAAGACAACACCATTTATAACGGCCTAATGGCCATAAAACCCATTCGATTGTGCACCACACCAAATATTTACACATTAGTGTTTTAAATTAATTAGAGAAGCAATGAAGAAGAAAAAAAATCTGTCAACACACTGTTTGACGTGTAAAAATTGCGAGAACATCAAGTTAAAATTTATTAAAATACAACGAACAAAAAAAATTCCTGCCCGTTTACTTTCTAAATCACCGAGAAATATATACATCATTTTTGATATATTTGTGAGAAAATGTTATTTTAAACACCATGTGTCGCCTTGATATGATTTGCTACTCTCTTTGTATAGTCGCCGAGACACAAATGTACATACAACAAAAATATTCATCATAAAATTTACTCAACGCTGGACAAAACGTTGTGCTCTGATAACTTTTCAAAACTTGAAGGTTACCATCTTATGTATGCAATCATAAATTTTGGTATTGTGTTATAATATAAAAATTATATATAATAATAAATTTTGAATGTTTTTTTTTTAAATACCTTTTTATCGTCTTCACATTTTCCTCCTCATCTTGCCCACTGCTGCCTGATTCCTAAAATGAAAGAAAAGAAAATTTCTTTAATAAAAATCCCTTTGAAGAATTATTTAAAAAAAAAATACATATTGAATAACTTGAGAAGTATTATTCCATTGAAATATGTTGCCTTTTTTATCAAATAGAGGATTTGTACAGGAAATTTATATCACTTGTCAGTGTTATTGTTGGGAATGTAATTATATCTCTTTTTTATTCATTTTTTTCTTATTCACCATTGAGGTTGGATATTGTTGCATAATAGATATACATACGTGATGTATTTTTTCTCACACTAGTATTTATAATAGTATGGTAACTTTGAGACAATTGACACAGTTTTTTGTTAGATAATATGCCTTGAAGTGTGGATATATAGTGACTGAATGAGAATCTTTTGTTCTATATTGCTATTTATGGAAACAAAAATGGTCTTTCTTTTCTTCATTAATGAATATCGATTCAGGAAGGATAAGAGTTTTCGAAATTAAAAAGACAGCCAATTTCTTATATTGATTAAATTTCTTCAATTTAATTGCAAAAGAATTTTCTTTTCAAATTCTTTACAAAAAGAATTAAATTTTTGAAAGTATTTTAGGGCCTTCTAAATCCTTCAATCCCATATAAAACGAAAACAATTAATTAAAAGAGAAAACTAATAGTTTGTGGCCATTCTGTGGCCACAGCACCACATTTCTATAAGGAAGAACTACTACATTAACTTTCAGGATTACTTTTATCAAGTTCTGTAAGCTCTCCAAGGAGTGAAAGTCAAAGAGAGGAAGTATTACGTAAGAGTGGTGAATGAAATAAAACTTATAAGGATTACACCACATAGATTGCAATTAAAGCTGAATCTGTCTGAAAACATGAACGAGAGATTTATAGATAAAACTTTTCCTTTCTGCAACTCTTTTGTTATTTAGTCATACCCAACGTAAACCCAATGAATAAGAATTCCCGTCACTGAACTTTAATTTAGTCATTGATGCGATTCAATAAGATAAATCACTCAAACAACGTTAAGTTTCATCTTTCACTTGATATTTTAATTCCCTTGAGATTTTTATCGGTGATTTCGTTAAAGGTTTTCAGAATAACATGTATATTTTAAAACATTTTAAATCACACACAATGAAATAAATCTCACATTTCTTCTAATATATTATTCTTTTTAATAATAAAGAATAGAAAAACCATGAATTTCATCCGAATTCGTGTCAGTTTCCATTCAATAAAATACCAAAATAGATGGTTTACAAAATGAAATAATAAAAAAAATACATACTTATACACAATAATTCAATCAGCATTTCCCACACAATACCAGACACGACTATGCAATATTTAAAATATATATTGTACATTACACCGGGGTGTATGAATGTGCAAAAATCTATTAAGTAATTCCCATTATTTCCCAAACATAATACCACCATCATGTGAGATAAAATCATTTCGCTAACATCTTCATCATAATTTACCATATATAAAATACGGTTAGTGAGCGTGATATGACCGTTTCCTCCAAGATACTCTAGATATTTGTTTTTTATAAAATTTTATTCACATTTTGTGAAAAACCGAATAGCTTTTTTAGGGTTAAATTTAGTACTTTTAACGCTTGAATTTAATATTTTCCTTATTTTCAGACTCGAATTTAATATTTTTAGGTTTCAATTTAGTACTCTGTTTAAATTTAGTACTTTCGAGACTTTTAGTCAACAATCTAACACTTTTTAGTGCTGAAAAGCGAATAACTTTTTTGGTGTTAAATTTAGTACTTTTAAAGCCTGAATTTAATATTTTTTAAGTTTCAATTTAGTACTCCGCTTAAATTTAGTACTCTGCTGAATTTTAGTACTCTACTTTTTAGTACTTTCTAGGCTTTCGGTCCACAATCTGAGACTTTTTAGGGCTGAAAATCGATCAACTTGTCTTCAGCTTGAATTTAGTACTTTCAAGACGAATTTCGTTTTTTTTGGGCTTGAATTTAGAACATTTTATAGACTAAACTTTAGTATTTTGGTGTGTTTGTTTCTTATCTATTACCTCTTTTTTAGCTGTGATTCTTTTTTTTTAAATTGAAAACAAAATATTTTCATTTTGACAAATGCCCCTTGTTTCAGAATGAAAGGAAAATGAATAAGAAGAAGAATCTGCATAAGACTTCTGAACTTGATTGGCTAATAAATTCAGGTAAAGCATTTTCATTGGTTTCTATTTGCTTACGGGGTTTGAACTTAAGTGCAATATTTTCTTGAACGGAGAATAAATAGGAACTTATTTTTAGTTCTTTCAAATCTTACAATTTCTTTTTTAAGAGAACGTAAAATCTTCGAGAACATTGCGAATTTTCAAAAAAAGAAATGATTTCCCATCACATCGAACTTTAAATATTTTTTTTAAATGAAGTAAAACCATAAAACTAGAAACGGTCATTTCCAATTTAAAGTCACGATATCTCTAAACTCTTTTTTTTTCATCACAATGGAATAATAACATCAATTGAGAGGGAGAGAAAAATTATACGCATGTATGTCAAATGTTTAATTTTTATATGTACATACGTACTATATATCTCTCTTTTCTCTACATTTAATAATAACATTGTTACTGTGCAGTATTTTGTAATAGAATCGATTATACATTAAAGTATTGCAACATTTTCTTTTTCACAGCATTATGTTTATTTTGATATACAAACACTTGCCGTTTTATATTGATGTTGTGGGAAAAAGGAACATCCACCGTCTACACTATAATGTACCGACGTACTAGAAAGTGTTGTGATGAGGTATTTTCATCAAAATTATCTAAAGAATCCATTTAATCACCTCAATGTGTTGCGCATTAGATGGTTTTTTTTTCGAGAGCAACAAAAGATTGGAAATGGAAAAATTTTTCAATCAAACACAATGACGAGCGATATATTGCTACTGATGGGGGACAAAAAGGCAATTTCTCCACCATGCAATTGTCACTTAATTGCGGTGGTTGTTACATAAAAATTTGCCGAGTACTGTGAGGAGAGGTAAAAATATGTAGTAGTTATAATGTTGTGCAATTTGTATTTGATATTCTCATTTTCTATCATATCTTGTCGGATTTCTTCACATAAAAACCATAACACAACACACATACATACTTATATTCTATCGTGTATCATTATTCAGTCAATAATGAATCATATTTTGATCGCAAAGTAGATTGGCAATTGAGCCATAAAATAGAGAGATGGAGAGAAACATAATAATGTGTGTAATACTTCTTCATCCAAAAATTTCCTACTCCAAATACAGAGTTGGTTTGTTGGGTAAATACATTAACGAGGAAATTTTGTGTAGCAGAGAGATACATACGATGAGATTACCGAAGAATCTCATTAAGATAAACTATTTTGCTTTAATACTACAAATTTGTAACCTAAAAGCCTACAATTTTCAATGACTCAACTTTGACGAGACTGATATGAAAATTACATTTTGGACTTTAATTTGGCATAGAGAACTAATTTGGTGCATCTGAGTTGAAACAAGAGATTTTGTGACGAGACAAGCCTTGGAGGTTGAGAGACAAAGAAATAAATAACAAAAAAAAACCTTCAAGAGAGCCCGTAAAGACAAAGAAGTGCCCTCCAAGATAATAAAATCTCAGTTTTGGGGACAATTAAAATCATTCATAAAATACAAAAACACATTATAAAGCAAACTTTATTAACCTTTTAAAATATTTTCCATTAAATTCTAAAAACAACTTTAGGAACAAGTTGCACATCGTCTCAAGCAAAGCATACTACATACTGCACATTGTGAAATACATAAATTTAGTAAGATCAAGAAGATTGTATGGATGGTATTTCAGTGGAAGAATAGACAAAAAAAGCACGAAATTGCAAACTTTCAATCACGACTAGTTTTTTTTCTTCTTCTCAACTGAAGATTCATTCAATTCTTCTTCGCCATTATTCACAAAATACCAACATTCTATTATTTATATACAATCTCCTTCTCTTTTTTTTTAAACTCAAAATCACTTTGAGAGTTTAATGGACTCTTACAGGATATTATGAGGTTTTTTCTCTCTCACTTCAACTTGACATCTCAATGTTATAATTTTTGAGGAAGATTTTCCGGTTTACTCCTCAATTAATTTTCAAGGTGGCTTGTTTTTGATTTTATTATTTCACAAAGAGACTCAAAAATTCATTGCGCTTTGATCTTGAAAATTAAACTCATGACAAGTCAAGAAGAAAAAATGGTTCTCAACTTTCTCAACAGCTGCGTTGTGGTATAACTCAAATTTCAAGAACTTCCCCTACTCCTGTATTCATGAATTTATTTGGAAATTTTATGATTCTGTTAAAATTGGTGGATTTTAAGTATATCTGCTCAACGAATGGAGCGTTTTCAAATAATGAAGAATCGGCCTTACAAAGAAAAGTTTTATGAACTTTTAAACAGACTAATAGATTTTTTTCTAAATCAATCTCAAATAAAGTTTCAAGAAGCCATACAAAATAAAACATTAATTTAACAAAAAACAAAAGAAATACTAAAGCTTTCAGTCATAGTAATATAGGTTACTCTCAGCAGTGACGTAGCTAGAAAGGAAGATACTAAGTGTCTAAAAACCCTCATAAATTCAGGTAGTTTTAACAATTTTCATTAGGAGTCAAAGAGATTGTTTTTATGATAAAGATTACATGAGGAAATATCAAAAGAGAGATTTTCAAACGCTTAAAAATAAAAGTCATAAATAATCAAATACGCAACGAGAGAAATCGCTTGAAAATAGGGAAAATTTTCGTAAATCCGTCGGCAGGGATGGGTCGAGAATTGGTCAAAATCTCGACGCCTCGACGAAAATGGGGAATAAAAATCATCAAAAGCCAAAAAAAGCAACGAAAACTTCGGACAAGAAAGGTCAAACATTTGTAAAAAAAAAAATACGTTAAACGTTTGAGCATAAATTGGGATGATGAGGTGGGATTGAAAAAAAATCGTGCAGAAATGTCAAACGTTAGAAAAAAAATCTATAAAAAAAGCATCTAACGATAGAAAATCTAATGTTTAAAAAATAATTCTTTCCATGTTTTATAAAACGTATGTTTGAAAAATCGTTCAACGCATCATAAACGTCAAACGTTAGATGTGTCAGTTGTCAAAATGACAAAAAAATTGTCAAAACCTACTAATTCGAAAGCAACACACTTATTAAATAATTGATTCATGTCCTAAATTGTTCTTTCTTATCAATTTTTAGAGCATTTTTTAAAAAACAATAGATAAATTAATTAAAAAAACAACTTTGATTAATTTTTTTTGGGCACATTATGTTCTAAACAGCCAAAGTTTAATATGAATTTGTTCTAAGCAAGATCAACACGTCTAAATTGAATAAAGAGCAAAACCAGACCTAGAAAACTTGCCTAAACCTGACTCTAGCATTTTACAAGGGTTTTTTCATGCCATAACTTGCACTCAATTATTGCTACCTACATCATCTAAAGTACTAAAAAGCATCGTAATTAAGCTAATTGCAATGAATTTACTTTCACTGCATTTGAGCCTTACAATTACCGCCTTTTTTAATCTTAATAACTTTATAGTTGTCTTAATCGGAAATTACTATAACAAAAAATATTTTAATTTCATTTTTTTTACTGGGCAAAAGCAAAGTATTAGGGATTATAGAGATTAGTATTTAATTGCAAAATAATACTACTCAATGCGATCTACATTCTTCTAGCATGGAAGCTGCAAAACTCATTAAGCATTATGGCTTTATCTTGCACAGAAGAAATATTATTAACCAACGCCCTTCACTTCAATTGGAATCCCACTTTCACATTGCTCAATACTCCAATCTTACTTATTAGAATTTGACCTATAATCTTCTTGTTTCATTACAAAAAAAACCTCTTTGAATGAATAACTCCGCGCATTTGGCCCTAAACCCATATAAATTCATAAGAAAAATGACTTGATCATGTGCATGATTTCTTTGAACGTATAATCTAATATAATGTTTCTTTCATTTTTTTTTTGAAAAGCTGCATTGAGAGACTTTGATGAGTAAACGATTTATACTATCTCCTCACACTGCCCAAGAGTTGTGTGCTATCATTTCTCCTCTATATCGTACACACGACAGAAAATCAAACAAGCTTTCTTAGATATCAAATTAATTGTGATAAGATACGATGGAAGTGCGGTGTGGCGAAAAAAAAAGTAAAAGAAATATTAAATGCGAGCGCAAAAGTAATTTTCTCCATTGGATCGTGAAAATTGTCGTGAAAACAGTAGCATCCGCTAAAGGTTGTTGATGCCACACTAAAAGTGAAATCGTCTCATTTGTGTGTCTCCTTTTGCAAAAATATTTTCTTCAACACACGATGGTTATATTTGGCACTATAAGACGGCAAAATGTCTTTGGAGTTAACATGAAAATTAATGTATGGAAAGACAAGAAGCATAATATAGGGAGAAGATGAAGAAAAAAACCCAAATGCACGACACTCTTGCCTCATCCATTCTTTCTCACACAAAGTCTCCAATATATGTTCTTCTCTCGCATCTCCTCCTCTTGTTACACCAAAAATAGTCATAACGCCAAGTTGTCTGCCGAATGCCTTTTATTCATTAAATGCCTTGCCTATAATATGCTGTGTGTCGTTTAAATCTTCAAAAGCAACATAGAGGCATTGAGAGCTTCTCAAGTATCCACAGAATTAGCTCTCTTACTTATAAATGTCGGATCAATTGACGCCACAAACAAAACCCATTGATAGAGACTCACATTGGTATTTGCTAAATTACTCCAAGAGTGATGTAGGTCACGAGGACGATAATTGTCTGGTGCATTTGTCATTGTGGGAAGTATCTTCTGCCACCAGTTGATTACATGCTTAACCCGATGCCTCGAAGACGTCGTACTCTTGCTTCCGTCTTCGTGATCTATTTCACATTTCCATGCCACAGATATTTGACGATTGACTGGCGTGAGAATATCCAGCATCTTCAATTTATTCAATTCACAGGCATTCAAAGCACTAAAAATTTATATGTACCTATCTTCTTTTCTTTTCTTTTTTTGCAAAGTTTCACAAAGGACTTTACACACTCATCGACAGAGGAAAACCCCAAATGTAGGAGCCAAAAGAGACAATTCATATAAAATCACATCCTCTTTGTAACTTTGTCCTTTTTTGTCAGTCACACACACACACAAAAAATTGACATGATATGTATGCCGTGGAGTGAAAACAAGACAGCACACCCTAAAATCCATCAACACTTATCGCAAATTTTCTTTCAAAACTTTTATATTATACAAAAAGACGACCGAAGCGACAGAGAAAATCATCAAACGCCAACGAGAATCGCAGAGAAACTGTGAGGTGGAGACCCCAGACTTTGTGAGGCACCCGTCTTCGGCACAAAAGTCGTCAAACAGAGCCACAAGCGAGCGCAAGAGAGCAATTCAACATACAAAAAAAAATTACGCCAAACGGGGGGAAAGCTCGTCAACTTTGCTTGCGGGGAAAATTGCGACGACATTGCTGCGCGCAGTCTCTTTCAGCTCATCCACACACATATAGTACAAACAGCATAAAATGTTTACAAATATATAGTACATAGAAGAAATACAAAACAATTTTATATACAAAACTTACATTGTGATTCCTCACTCTCTCATTCAATCTATCTATCTATCTACTTCAACATTTTGCAGAATTACTTCCATTTGAGCTCATCAAGTCAATTAGAAAAGAAGCCAATAGTGCATTCATTTGTGTATTAGCACACAACACAGTAAAGGCAAAAAAAAACTAAGAGAAGAATCATCTTGAGAATCTTCAAGTACCTTCATCTCAACTCTCATACTGTAAGAATGTCCAAGTTCTTCCATTAAAGCTAAACTTTAGCTATTTCATAGACAACTAATGTCTCAATTGACCCATATTTTTATTGTAATAGTCGACCTACACTGAAATTGTCATCCAGTTAAACATTTTATTTGTATATAAATGAATAGAAGTCAATGTTTACAATCAATATTTTATGGAAAGCAATCGAAGATTCCAGAAACCAGCGAAATAATATATTATGAATTTTATGAATCCAATATCGTGTAAAGTTTCACGATCAAATCAGAAAATTAATTATTTTAAATTGATTTTAGGAATTTCCTAATGGGTTGATGACTTTTTCGAATTCTTTAGGCGATGTAGATTAATATTGATTCCTAATAGAATTTTTAAAATTAATTAATTTGTTTAATTTTTAGAATTTTTTGAATATGTACATAGGTAATTTTCATTTTTTCAGGGCCTCGATAAACGAATAGTTCTAGTTGCGTAGTTTACGTTTTCATTACCAAGGGACGACAGAGCGACATAGCTAGAAATGATGACTAGGTGTCTGAAGAGCTTTCAGTTCTGAACGTTCAGAAAGTTCAATTTTTCATTAGAGAACGGAAAACTTATTTTCATATTAAAAATTTCAATAAAAGAATCTAAACTGGAATTTCCAAACGTTTTAATAAACATCGAACGATAGAAAACAATAGCAAAGTAATGTAAAATGGCAGAAATTACTTCAAAAACTTAGAGCCAGCCGAACTTAGCCTTAAGAAATGAAAACCATGTTTAAGAAAACATAAACCAGACTTAAGAAACTTAAGCCTGGATTAGAAGAGAATTTCAGCCCTTATCTCACAAGTCCAATTTATTATCTAATCTTCATAAAAAAAATATATAAAAAATTTCCTCTGAAGAAAACCCATAGAATAGATTTTCAGTTAGGTCTCTTTGTTGGCATGTTCGATTCGTTTAGCATCCGTTCTTAACCTTTTTCTTATACTTTACGCACTTAATCAAAATGCCGAAATTTTCTTAATCCATCTAGACTAGACCATAGAACTACCGGACGTAGGATCTACCATTTCTGGAACTTCTATAGCAACCCTACAGAGGACTTAAAACCAAAAAAAAAATAGAGCTTACATTTTAAACTTACTGTAGCACCCGACTCACTATCCAGCGAATATTAACCTAGCTCACAGAGTGAGTACCCTTAGATTGGCGGTAACTGTAACGGCTGCTCTTCCCTTGGCAACGGGTTCTGCCTCCAGGTTACAACCCTCAAATAGGCGAGAGAATAAGAGAATCCACAAGAGAATATAGGAGAGCACTGAGAGAGTAATTAGATGGGAGATTAGCAAAGAGTGCTGACGAGTGTAGAGAGAGTCAGACAGAGCTCAGCCTTGTGCGGGTATGGCTGTGCGTGCGAAGTGTTCTGTAGTTTTAGAACGAGGACGAGGGTGAGGTTACTGGAGGAGTTGACCAAAGCCCTTGTGGCGGCCCCTTGTTAAGGGCGCCACATTTTAATGTTTCATTTGAGGATTTATTTCTTGGACTGAATCTCCTAAGGTTCCTAAGGATCCCCTAAGGTTCCTAGGTCTGATCCTCTAGGTTCCTAGGTAAGTAACATTCTTTATTTTCTTTAAAAATTTAATTTTATATCTTTTCTATATTTTATATCTTTTCTTTATCCTCTTGTGTGCCTACCCAAATTAAGTCTTTAAAGGAGGGTCAAACTGGGTTTCAAGGTTTGTTCACTTGGTTCAAGGGAAATTGTTAAATTGAAAATAACGAAAGTTCTTTAATTGAAAAATTAACAACATTAAATATTCTTCATTGATGACTTTGCAAAAATATTCTAATATCGAAGCGAGACATTGTGCTGGTTGAAAATTATGATAATTGGTCAAAAAATCGCCGATTTAATGGATAAACTTGAGCAATTTTACGGTATATATTCCCAAGTAATTCTTCACACACAGTCCTCCCCCGCTTACTCCCCGCATTCTTGCTCAACCCAACTTATCACTATTCTAATTGAATAGTTCTCTCCAGACCGCACTGTGTGTTCTATTTCAATTCATCACACAAACATCATCTTTTCTCCCCCCTTTAAGAGCAATGTTCGACGTTATATATGTAGGTATTATTATTACTTTGTGCTTGAAGATGTTTTCATTGAAATTGGGTTAAAACACTAATTAAATACAATTTATTTATTCAACATAATTAAATGATTTGCGTAAAAATAGTTCAACGACTACACACACTGAATAGTCTTCCCTTTTGCAGCTTCTTTGTTGTTTTTTTTTCATCTTTTATTTGTATAATGAAAACAAAGAGCATGCCATATTTTAACAGTTTCGCTTTATTATACGTATAAATATAATTATTATATATAACATGGCATTGTCATTTCCCTCCCAGTTCTTTCAACAATTCGTCAAAATACAGCAAAACATAAAAGATTTATTTTCCTATACGTTGGAAAACCCAAATGGCCGTACTTTTTTTTTATCGTATCAGCATTGATAAGAGAAAACGGGGTAAATTGATTTCGGAATTAGTAATAACAATATGTTGAGAAATCAATGAATTTCCCGTGATTATTACCCAAATTAAAACCTATTACTCATATAAACTCCATATAAAAAAAAATGACGAATCCAGCAATATTTTGCAAACAAATTAAAACTCTAAAATTCACATAAAATGTTTTTTTTTGTAATAAATTATTATTAATATTTCTCACTCTATAAATTTGTATAAAAGAGTCGGAGAGCTGTTTTTTTTTTTAACTTCCCACCTCACACCACTAAATTGAAACAAACTTCAAATAAAATTACTCCAACGTTGAGTCACTCAATGTAATTGCACCCAATAATTAGATTGCCTCCATTTGCACTTAAGTTGGATATCAGTTGTGAAAAATGTTCTTTAACAAATGTGAAAATTATTTTCTTTTTCAAAACTTTAAAGAAACAACAAAAGAGGTAAAGCAAAATTGAGTGTTTTTCACGCCTAAGGCAAATAATCATTAAAGGAAAAAATTAATTTTCATGAAAAAGAACACAAATTTTTGTAATAATGAAGTAATTAATGATGGAAAATTTCTTATTGAATTGCACACACATCAGCACTCAAAAAAGGGTTAATTAGCAGCAATGAAGTGATTAAATATTTCGTAACTACTTCTCTTCAGTTTTTTTCTTAGTGTTTTAGCAGCTAAGATTTATTATGCCTCTAAATGGGAAACTTGATAAAATAAATCGATTAGCTTTACAAGTAGAGCAATTTGCACATCCCATAAACTAGATTGTTTTGAACACCTTTTTTATGTTTTTTTTCTTAATCTTTTAAGATGTTACTTGAACAGGAAAGCACTAAAAGAAATGACAATGAAGTCATTAAATACGATAAACTTTGCATTTTTCAGAGATAAAAAACATAAATTTACGTTCAAAATATTATTTGGATTCAACATTTCTTTTTGTTTGAAATTCTGAAAAAAAAAACAAAATCTGAACACAAGGTTGGAATTTCCAATAAGCTATTAAAATAAATCCTACAGAAGTATACCCAAAAGATCTATATATGGATAATTATCGATTAGTCATTCCAACACACCCCAGACTAAAAGGCAGTGGACTTTGGTTGGAGTCTTATTGGCATATTGCCATAAAGTATTTCTTTTTTTTTTAAGAGAAAATCTGTTTGAGTTCTTAAATGGTCGTTCGAATTAATCTTTTCTTCTTTTTAAAACTGACTTAACAGTGGCGCAGATAGGGAAAATGTTTGGGGGGCTAAACAGCCTTAAGGTTCAGGCAATTCAGATTTTAATTTTAAGATTAAAAATATAATTATTTTTAGACTAACAATAACAAAAATTACATATAAAATTATGAAAATTGGTATTTCTAAATGAAACAAAAAATTTCAAACGTCAGAAAAAAATGTCAAAGTCAGAAAATAGGAATACTTTTCCTCGAAGCTAAAATTAAAAAAACGAAAGTCAGACGTTAAAAAAAAACATTAAAGTTATAAAAAAGGAACGTCAAACGTATGAAAAGGGACGTCAGACTTTGGAAAATTCTATAAGAAACAAATGTCAGTGGTTAGAAAAGAGACGTCAAACGTATTAAAAAAAAACTCCTGATATTGAAAAAAGCGTCAAACAAACGTCAAAAGTTAGAAAAAATTTAAATATTAAAAAAAAAACAAGTAAAACATTAGAAAGAGACGTCAAATACGTATATTTAATTTAAATTTAATATTAATATTTAATTTCAACGTTAGAAAAGATACGTTAAGTGTTAAAAAAAAAGAATCCTCAATTTATTCGTGTAATTCTAACGTATAACATTACTTATCTAACATTTGACATCTATTTCAAATGTTTGACGTATTTTTCTAGCGTTTGACATTCTTTTTTTCCAATAATTGACATTTGTTTTTCAACTTCAACTTGTACTTTTTACTTTCGACGAATTTTTTTTTCAAATAATCGGCATTTCCTTTAAACGTTTGACATTTTTTTTTAACGTTTACCAATTTTTCTAATGTTTGACGTATATCTGTCAAATTGTTGATATATCTTCTCTGACATTTAACGATTCTTTTTGAATATATGACATTTATTTTAGCTATGATTCTTTAATTTCAAACGTTAAACTTTTATTTTTAAGCACCTTACGATTGTTTCTTAACATTTAATATTTTCTTTTTTCTGACTTTTGATTTTTTTTTTTTTTGGAAAATTTGACCTTTATTTCAAACCTTTGACATTTTGAATTACAATTTGTTTATGACATCAATTTACTTTTTAGCGTTTTTAGATCCAATACTTGATCCTATTTTGTGGGGGTTTTTTTTCCAAAATTCCATAGGTAAATACGGAAGGCGACACGGATGAAAGAAATTATGTTTTGAGATCTTGAATATTTTTTCCCGAAAAAAAAACAGACATTTCTACGAATTCAATTCATTGTTTTGGAACCCAAATTGAAAAATCCAATATTTACGTAAGAAGAAAAAAATCGCTCAAACTGAAACGAATTTGGCAATAAGAATTCAATAAGAAACCATCAAGTGTGACCGAGAAATACTTTCCAATTGGTTTCCAAAAAAACATTTAAAAACCAAAATATTTGCTCAGATGCTTCGAAGAAGATTTTCATTAAATTCTTTTCTCGTTTTTTTTTTACGGAACAAACCCACGCTGGAGAAGGATTTTTTTTTGTGAGAGAAGTTTTGGAAGATTTCCACGGATGAATGACCCACATCCCGGGGAGCCACAGAAGAGCAAAAAAAAAAGATTTCTTGTGAGCAATTAAAAGTAATATTGCTCGTCTGCCCATAAAAAGGGGGGTCCGCCTCAAATGAGGCTCTCTCGCACTGAGTCAGCCCAAGATGTACCCAGTGCAAAAAAAGCTTTTCCCGTTAGAGATCACGCGTCGTCAGGAGGATGACGAATTGCTGTGTTCCCCCCATTTGGGGAGCGCTCATTTACATGCCCATTTAGCCACGGTGTGGGTGCCACGAAATGCTCCCAGAGTGCGGAACCTGGGGCGGATGGCCACAGGATGTTGGGTTGGAAAATTTCCATGACATGGGGGCCCCGTGCGCACGGGACAGCCCCACCCAGCCTTATTTGGCAATGCAGCACACACACACACCGTGGGGCCGCGGATTGTGTGCGGTGCAAGAGACGCATGGGCTGGCGCTGGGGATGGATGGCCAAAAGAGGAAGTGAAACGCGGAATGTGAGGAGGTCGGTCGTGTGGAAAAAACTCACCAGCAGCGTTCGGGGATCTCGCTGAATTGTTAGCAGCGCCATGGTGTCTCACTGTCCGGTTGTCCGGACGCCTTCGTCTCTTATGCAATCCCCCTCAAATACTCTCGCACATCCGTCACGGCTCCAGCTGCATTTTCTTCTACCCAGAGAGGCTAAGGCTAGTCACAAATTCTTGCGCGCTACACCCGCCATTTGCCCCACGTTCAACAAAGAACACCCAATACACTCCCGGAAATGATCCGTCCTGCTATTTTTCACACACCCCCACTGTCCTTTTGCACTCCTATCCACTTTTCCACACGTTTTCACTGCAAATTTTCGCGGAAAATGCAAAAAATATGCTCCAAAATGCGTGGAAAATAAAAAACGTCCAGCTGTCAAAAATCCCTTTGACACCACTGTCAGAGGTAAGTGACATTGAGATGTGCCAAGGGGTGATTCACGCGCACCTGTCGTGATTTTCATTAGGGCATTCCGAAAGGTTCGAAAAGAGATTTTGTGGTTTTTTGCAAAAATTTTCGTGTTTTCCGCATTATTTTTCGTCCAGAAATGGTTTTTCTTGTTCAGGAAGCCATGATTTATCGATTAGGGCTCAGTACGGAGAGATTTCAGATAATTGGATGATTAAAAAAAATATTCAGAAAACTTTCGGCGCCAAAATTCAATTCATTCAGTTTTTCAGGATTTTCTTGCATTTTCCCTTAGATTTTTCTTTTAGAAACGTTTATCGCAGTCAAAATGAACCGCTGTTTCTAGTAAGGCTAGAAATAGTAAAAATTCGGAAAGGTTTCTTAAGAAAAGTCAATCATAACGCGTCCAGTTATTAGAGTTGGTATACCACAACGCGGATGGGTCAGTCAATGGCTCAGAACAGAAGGCCGTGACTTTTGGTTGACGTCTTCGCGAAGCAACTTTTTGGAAGCGACTTTTTTGCGAAGACATAACCTCAAAGCAACTTTTTTTTTATGCAAAAAAGTGAGAAATACGAGGAAAAATGCATTGCAGTGCCCCCGGAGGGCTTCCCGTATGCTCTTGATGCATTTTTCAGGTGAAAATTCGCACAATTCTTTTTTTTGTCACAAAAATCTTTCGAGGCAACTTTTTTGGCACTTGGAGGCAACTTTTTGGAAGCGACTTTTTTGAGGAAACATTTTTGAGGAAACTTTTTGGAAGCGACTTTTTTGAGGAAACATTTTTGAGGAAACTTTTTGGAAGCGACTTTTTTGAGGAAACATATCCTCAAAGCAACTTTTTTTTGTGCAAAAAAAATTGAAAAATGTGGGAAAAACTGCATTGCAGTGCCCCCGGAGGGCTTCCCGTATGCCCCTAAAGTCAATTTCCACCCGAAAATTCGCACAGGAACTTGAAGTTCGTACACTTTTTAATACACTTTTTTTCTTTCCGGAACGGTATGATGTGTGCCCGGAAAGTACCATAAGGGCCTGGAATTTCAGCAGGATGACTGCCAATTGCACCAGGAAGTTTCTAAGGGATCTTAGGAACTTCCTTTTCATCACCCGGCTTTTCCTTGTGTTATCTTTGGGCCAAAATCTGAGTGTATAAAAATGTTTTACGAAATTGCAAATATGACTTCCCTCAAGTTCCTGTGCGAATTTTCGGGTGGAAATTGACTTTAGGGGCATACGGGAAGCCCTCCGGGGGCACTGCAATGCAGTTTTTCCCACATTTTTCAATTTTTTTTGCACAAAAAAAAGTTGCTTTGAGGATATGTTTCCTCAAAAAAGTCGCTTCCAAAAAGTTTCCTCAAAAATGTTTCCTCAAAAAAGTCGCTTCCAAAAAGTTTCCTCAAAAATGTTTCCTCAAAAAAGTCGCTTCCAAAAAGTTTCCTCAAAAATGTTTCCTCAAAAAAGTCGCTTCCAAAAAGTTTCCTCAAAAAAGTCGCTTCCAAAAAGTTGCCTCCAAGTGCCAAAAAAGTTGCTTCGAAAGATTTTTGTGACAAAAAAAAGAATTGTGCGAATTTTCACCTGAAAAATGCATCAAGAGCATACGGGAAGCCCTCCGGGGGCACTGCAATGCATTTTTCCCCGTATTTCTCACTTTTTTGCACAAAAAAAAGTTGCTTTGAGGTTATGTCTTCGCAAAAAAGTCGCTTCCAAAAAGTTGCTTCGCGAAGACGTCAACCAAAAGACACGGCCTTCTGTTCTGAGCCAATGCGTTGTAATTTAATTTGTGAGTAGTATTAGTAGGCAAAGTCGATTTTTTGTAAAATTAAGCAATTTGACAGATTAAAATGCTTATATCTTAAGTTCTATTAGACCTACAGAAATTTCTTGACTAGTTATGGAAAGCTATTGAAATAAGCTATAATCTGATGTATATTGCGATACATTTCAAGGTCACCTCCAGAACACAAAATGGCGGATTTTTGTTCTACCAAAACAGTTTTTTGCACTTTTTGTCCACAAGGAATGGTTCTAGAGGTTTCTGATGTTTCGGAAAGTTATAGAGTTTTGCAAAACCTATAATTTGATACCAAATTGAGCAAAATCGGACAGACCGTTCAAGAGATATGGCTCTTAGAACTTTTCAAATTCAAGAATTTTTCAAATGGCTATATCTTCTAAACGGAGACATAGATTTTCTTCATTTTCGGACTGATGATAGATATTGAGTCAGGCTACAACATATCAAAATTTAAAGGAAATCTATAACAGATGTTCGGAGATATTGCCCCTTAAAGTTAGGCAATTTTTGTTTTCGATTTTAGCGCCTCTTGCGGATGTTTTTGAAACTTGGAATGTTCTAGACTGTTGTAGGGCTTCTCAATACCTTTCATTTGATACCAAGATGGTCAAAATCGGTCAAGCCGTTCTCGAATTATATTGAAAAAACACTTTTTGCTTTAGGCCGCCATATTTGCTAAACCGCTTGACCGATTTTCAAGTATGATTTGTTGATGAAAACATCTCACTGAGCACTACAACATACTAAAATTTCAGACCTCTAACTATAAGGGAAGTGGTTCACGGTATTTCAAAATGGCGGACGGCGGCCATTTTGAATTTTGAAAATGTGAAAAAATGAAATTTTACACCCACATTTCTATAGAAAACTTCAAACCGGAAATCTCTATCTGTTACCGTTCTTAAGATATAAGGCAAAGTTTGGGCGACCGGCAGGACGGCCGGCCGGCCGGATCAAAAATTTTCCACCACCATTTTCGTAATGTGGGAAGTCTAAAACGTGCTCATACCAAGTTTGAGCCCGATCTGAGGTGGTCGGTTTTTCCGATGATTACAATACTTGGTATGCCACGATTGTGGTATACCAACTAATTCTGAAAAGTTAACTTTCGGCGCCAAAATTGTTATTCACACCCGTCCGTTTTTGCGCAATTTTCTTAAGTTTTTCGCTAGAATTTTCATCTTAAATCAGTTTTATGGGCTTAAGAAGACCCTCAAGATTGATTAGCTGCAAAAGGAATCAGTAAATTCGCAAAAATCAACTAAAAAACCATAAAATAACTCACCGAAAAATTTTAATATCGAATTCAGCAACTTTTTACAAGAATTCCGAAAAAAAAATTTGTCCGGAAAATCGTCAAAATCGCGGGAATCAGGAAATCATGCAAAAAAAAACAAAATATTTGATGCCCATCAAAATTGTAATTTCAAAAATGCTGTAAAATACGGAAATTGTGTGCAAAATCTCTCACGGGTGGGGATTTGTCGTCCGGAAGTGCATCCTACGTCAACAAATCCCCACCCATTAGCCAATCCTTTCGTCAAAATCATCGGGAGGCAATGAAGCACTGGACGGCGATAGAGTCCACCCGCTTACTCCATCGCTGATCCGGCTAAAGGGTCTTCGGCCGCGTCTCCAGACGCCGAGGGAGCACCTCCAGCATCAGTTCCTGCCTCACTAGCTTGAGCTTCCCTCGCCGAGGGTCCAGCCTGTGCAATTGCAGCCAAGTACGTCTTATTCTCTTCCTCGGAGAGAATCTGGAAGGGAGTCCCCTTGCCCACGATTGCAATGGAGACATTCTTCTCCGTGAGATTTAGTTCATTCGGCAGTGTATCCCGGAGGGCGAGCAGCCCGTGCTCAATGAGTTTCTTGAGATCACACGTTGGGAAACTATTGAGGTGCTTTCCCAAGTACGTACGGGCACTCTGGGAGCGAGAACCAATTGACATGGCTTTGCAATTGAAGTAATTTGCACTGGGGCACACCTGGAAGACATGTGGGCCCAAATCCTGCAACAAACAAACCTCTTTAAGTGAGAAGATTCAAAGAGAAGATGCCAAAGAAACTCACATCGTAGCCGGCAACAAGGAGACCAACTCCGTATGGGCGTCGATCGTAGCGCTGTGTGCAAACTTGCATCTTATTCCCCAAGTTTGTGATCAGACGACCAACTGGGTAATTAGCATCGTAGGAGTACTTGTAATTGAGGCACTCCTGACGCATGTACCGGCTGGAAAGAATCAAAACTCCCTGAAAACTCTTCCCGGAAACCCTTCTAACAGCAATTTACCTCAAAATCCTTGCGTCGGCTGTAATTCCTGAGATGGAGATACCCAAATGATCATCAATGGGAATAATTTTCTTCTGATACGACGCCAATTCGGATGATGCTCTCTTCAGGGCAATGAGAATTGCATGATCCTTATTCTTCAGACCCACCGTGGCCGTTCCCAGTTTTACGGCCTCCATGGCATATTCCACCTGATGGAGTCGCCCCTGGGGACTCCAAACAGTCACATCACTGTCGTACTGATTGCGAAACTGCGGAAAATCGGGTGAAAATGAACATTTTTGCAAGGAAATGCCGAGTCACACGCAATTGTGAGGTTAGGTTTTTCACAAATGTTTGATTTTCTCAAATAATTTGAAATTTCTCGGGGAGATTTGAACGAATTTTCATAAAGTAAAGAAAATTGAGCATTTTTTAAGGAGTTTTCACTAAATATTTACCATTTTTAATGAATTTTCACCGCTTTTCTTTTCTTGCTTTGTAATCACAACACCAAACCACGCTGAAGTGAATACAAACAACTTTCAATTGACAAAATTTTCAAAATTAAATACCGTGTAATAAATTGTAGCTGCTGTGTAAAATAATAATACATAGAAGTAAAAAATTAATTTTCCCGGAAAAAACTCATTTTTGGGGCTCGGGCATACTCTGGAAATGCTCTGGAGGGCTCCGAGGAGCTTCGGTAAAAATTTGGGTGAGTAATTCGCCGGATTAAAAAGTCCATTTTATACGACTTTTTTCCGCGCGAATTTTGAGTGTTTTGAACTGCCAACGTCAATCGACGCGGTATCACTTCCTAGTCACAAGAAAGCTAATTTCCCGTGAAAACTCGGCGGAAAACGCGAAAAAAGTGCAAAAAATCTTCCGTGGGAGTGAAACAGTATAAGCGACGTCATCCATCTCATTTTCTCTTCAACAAACTGTCAAATTGTGTGTTGTTACTTCAGTGTAGTTGGCACGGAGTTTGCAAAAACGCAAAGAAACCAAAATAATCTGTGAATTATTTATTAAATTGTGATTTTCCGTGACGATTAGACGAGGAAAATGTCCACAATCGACACTGATGGCAGATCTGAACGATGGAATAGGGTAAGAGTACTGTGACTATGCGAAATATGTGTTAAAATGCTGTGTTGGCATTTTGCGCAATATTCTCTTGAATGGCTTCTCTTTTGTCGTCTGGACTTGTCTGGAGCGCCCCATTCCGCCCAATTAATGGGGCATTTCTCACTCTTTTTGCTACTGCTGAGACGTTCTTCCCCGATTAGTCATGGACTTATGCTTTTGCGGAGTCGCCCAAAAATCACTCACAAAGACCTTATCAGCTGTTTTCCTGCAACAAATTGGGGATCAGTAACTCTTGCCTGATAATGTGGCTTTATCAATCCACACTGCCCACCTTATCGTGCCTCTTGATTTTAGTTCCTTCTCACTCCCTATACCATCAAGTTCAAGTTATTACCTGAAACGAAGGAAAATTTCTCTGGGAAAATCTCAATTTTCTTATCGCAATTCCCTGCTGTGAGCAAATTCCTGAGTTTTGCGCGGGTGAACAAACCCTTGCGAATGTTTAACTAACAAACAGGTTAAAATTGGATTTAATTTGGTTGCGAAAAATCATAAAAAATTATCATTTTGCACCAATTCAAGTGACTACAGTGTGGTGCGAAAATGTCAAGAGATTGCAAAGTTTCCTTTCATATTGCAAACTACAGGGTGTGTCATTTTAAGGGTCATTTATTCATAGGTTCATAAAAGAAAAATTAATAGCAGCGGTGGCTTCTTTTCCCATACCCATCAATTACAGAGAGCGATTATCACGACTAAATGACGGGGACTTTGCGAAAGCCACCTGATTGATTTCTGTCGCTCATGTATTTTTCAGGCAGTTCTGGGTCCCCTATCGAGTGATTTTCTGCGCATCACAACACCACGAGATATCCAAGAGCAGGCTGACCGTCAGGCAGCCCTGGCGCTGTATCAGCAGCAGACGGCCCTCTCGCCGTACATGCCAGCCAACATTGTGGGCCGCCTGAGTATTACTGTGGCTCAGGCGAAGCTCGTGAAGAACTACGGGATGACACGGATGGATCCCTACGTCCGGATCCGCGTGGGGCATTTTGTCTACGAAACACAAACTGATCCGAATGGTGGGAAGAATCCCCGTTGGAATCGTGTTGTTCACAGTCAACTCCCAGCTGGGGTGGCATCAATCTCCCTGGAGATCTACGATGAGTGTAGCTTCACGATGGACGAGCTGATTGCGTGGACGGAGATTAAACTCCCCGAGGCTGTACTCCGTGGGGACACACACGAGGATTGGTACCCATTGAGTGGGAAGCAGGGTGATGGAGTTGAGGGCATGATTGATCTCGTGCTAAGCTTCCAGCCTGCATCGGCTCACACACCCACGACTTACATGTACCAACCCGTAGCTCCTGTTGTTATGGTACCCAGTGTAACTGGACGTCCTATGCCTGTATTTGTTCACCCGCAGCAGCCACAGGTAGATACAATTTCCCCCCTCCCCAAAAAACCCCTCCTGATTCGATGAGATTCAAATCTATCCCCTCTGGCAGGTTGTCAACTCTCACTACCCGCATCAGCAGCAACCACCACCTCAGCAACCCTGCGTCGCTGCACCACCCCTCACGGAAGAGGATCTCAAACAGATCCAAGAAATGTTCCCAAATACAGATCGCGAGGTCATTAAATCCGTATGGGAGGCGAATCGTGGGAACAAAGATCGCACCATAAATTCCCTCCTACAAATGACTGACCAGTGAAGGCAAACGGAGGACCCCCCTACGTAGATAGTATTCCACACAGAACCCCCTACTAAATGAGAAGAATGACAAATTGGCTTCACACGCTTCCTTCATCCATTGGACGCCAACACACCCCCTCACTTTCCACTGTTTCACTTAAAAATTCTAATTAAAAAAACAATTCTTAAAAGCTATTGATTGCAGCAAGAGATCAGCGCATGGAATCAATAATAATATTTATGGAGGAAGGGGAGAGAAGAAAATTTACTAACTGTGAAGAATAAAACATTTTGTGTCATATTAACCATGATTTGGGAAGCTTTATTGAGAGAACCCCCCGGATTTAGTGAGTCATGAGAATACAAATCTCGTGCCTCATGTGGATGAATCATTGCCAAAATGTATTTTTAATTTTAATTTTCGTGCATAATAAAATTGCTCAGTTTGCTATTTAGCTTTTGCAAAAAATATTTCTCTTTTTCAAAATAATATTTAACTGAAAACACTAAAAATAAAGAAATTATGCGGAAACTAAACGAAACTACTAGTGTGAAGAAGGACTTAATAAATAGAAAAAGAAAATGAATTCCTTCAGTGTGTACCGATTTGAAAACTTTTTGCAAGAAGTTAAGAAATTCATAAAAATGCGGGACACATTTTGTCACAATTGTATAGGCGCTTGGCAAAAGAACATCATGTGTCTAAATTGTCCATAAAGACTGGAACGGAAATTAGCAACTGGAAAAAGCAAATTTACGGCTATGGTTTCCTTTTTAAGTCAGTAGCCTTTGATAAGTTCACTTTCCATGTAAACGACTGATAAATGCTTTATGGTGCTATGCAGGAAAAGAATGTCAAGAGAAAATGATCATGACATTTTTTCCTGACATTTTTTTGTCATTCCCTCTCACTCCCACTAATGTATTTTTGTATCTTTCGTCTTTCTCTGACGCATGCTTCCGACATTTTCATCATTCTTTTCTGTGCACTCAACATGTTTTTCATTTCGTATTATTTTCTCAATATTTGGGGATATTTTTCCGTGAAAAAGTGAAAATGGGCTTTGCTGAAGTGTTCTCAGTGCCAGGAAAGCCGTGAAAAGTGGAAATTTATGGTCATTTAGCGGCCAAATATGTGAAAAGGCGCAAAGTGAAAAATCAAAACATTCTTTCCCTGACCAATTTTTACGGGATATTTTTCTGTATTTTCACGACACAAATCACCTCCTGCAGGTTTTTTGGACTTTCCCGCAGGTCATCTGCAACACGGAAGGTCTGTGTGGGGGGCAGGAAAATGCTTCCTGGGTGGTGGAATCCCACCTGAACGCGGAAAAACTTTGTCCGGGAGTGAATGTTTTGCTGTCGGACTTCACTGTTTTCACTTATTTGGCCAATAAATACCCCCGATTTTCCACTTTTCACACCTTCACGGGCACTTAGAACACTTCCACAAGTCGCTTTTCACTTTTCCCGAGCTAAAATATCACAATTTACAGAGAAAATTGCAGAAAACTAACAAATACGTTGACTTCACAAGCGCTGGAAAAAGAATGACAGAAAAAAACATGTTCCTGCGACATTCTTTTTCAAGCTCTTGCGTAGTCAACACGTTTCTTATTTTTCGTCAATTTTCTCTGTGAATTGTGATATTTTAGCTCGGGAAAAGTGAAAAGCGGCTTGTGGAAGTGTTCTTAGTGCCCGTGAAGGTGTGAAAAGTGGAAAATCGGGGGTATTTATTGGCCAAATAAGTGAAAACAGTGAAGTTCGACAGCAAAACATTCACTCCCGGACAAAGTTTTTCCGCGTTCAGGTGGGATTCCACCACCCAGGAAGCATTAACCTGACCCCAGGCAGACCTTCCCTATGCAGATGACCTGTAGGAAGATACAAAAAGCCCGCAAGAAGTGATTTGTGTGGTCAAAATCTAGAAAAGAATCCCGTAAAAATTGGTCAGGGAAAGAATGTTTTGATTTTTCACTTCGCGCATTTTCACATATTTGGCCGCTAAATGACCGTAAATTTCCATTTTCCACTGTTTTCCTGGCACTGTGGACTCTTTAGCTAAGCATTTTCCACTTTCCTTTGGGGAAAATACCCCCAAATGTTGAAAAAATTCAAGGAAATAAAAACATGTTGTGCGCAAGAAAAAAAGCATGCCACGAAAAAAGATGTCGGAAGCATACGTCAGAGAAAGACGAAAGATACAGAAATACATTAGTGGGAGTGAGAGGGAATGACAAAAAAATGTCAGGAAAAAATGTCATGATCATTTTCTCTTGACATTCTTTTCCTGCATAGCACCATTATTGATGATCAGACTTCTGCGATGATGGTGGGATTTACAGAAAAAAGATGTTAAGTACGAGGCAGTAGTTAAACTCTGTATTATAATCCTCAATCATTTTTCAAAAACCCTTTAGATTCAAGGGAGCTTGGAAACCTGTGTAATGAGAAAGGACATTTTCTTTCTTGAAATGAATCAAGCTTGTTTCCAGAACATTGAGGAATCATTTCGGCGCGCCCGAAGATTAACATTAATAATAATATAATCCTGTTGTTTATTTCCATCAATCTTCAGAACATCTTGCAAATCTGATTTGTTCGATTACAAAATTAAATGTCCAAAAGCGGTTCAGTCAAGCCTGAAAGAATAATTAACGATACAACTCAGTAAAAGAGAGAGTAGTCTTAATGATATTTTTTTTAGGAACCGTATCTAATGAAACTGAGTTATCAAAAGGCAGCGAAGTGATCCTGTATTCTGATGGCTGCAACTACCAGAATAGGAACACTATTCACGTAAATACAATTCTACGATTTGATGTACAAAAAGAGAAGCCTAGAACCGGATGACCTAGAAAAGGCCACACGCAGATGGAATGCGACAGCATGCAGTTGGCAATAGGAGAGACAAATCCAGGGAAAAGAAATTTACATGAAAAAGTTCTATTTTGTCGATGTCGAATTAGCAAATTAGCAAAAGGAAATTTACGGTTGTGGTTTCCTTTTTAAGCCATGGACCTTTAATAAGTTCACCTTCCGTGTAAACGACTGCGATAATTTCTGCATTATTGATGGACAAACGCCTGCGATTATGGTGGGATTTACAGAAAAAGACGGCATGTAATAAAGCAGTAGTTAAACTCTATCGTAATCCTTAAAATTCTTTCAAAAATCCTGTGGATTCAAAGGACATCGTTGGTCTGCACAATCAACAAAGACGTTTCCTTTTTTGAAATCAAACACATTACACACAAATAAGGATATAATGATTGATTTCAATATGCTCAGGCTTGTTTCCTGTATATTGAGGAATTATTTCGGTGCGCCTGAAGATTATGAACTCTATTAATATCTTTTATCACAGGACGATTAATAATCTTCGGGCGCCTTGATTTACATTAATAATAATATAAACCTGTAGTTCATCTTCTACCGGAATACTGTCTCTAGCTAGAACACTTTACAAATCTGATTTGTTCGATGGCAAAATTAAATGCCAAGAACGGTTCAGTCAAGCCTGTAATAATAATTAACGTTATAACTGCGTAAGAGAATAGTCGTAACGACAAATTTTTTTTTTTGAGGAATCCGTATTCAAATGGCTGTGGCTATTATTTTCTTAAATACATGTGATTTGTTGTACAGAAACAGAAACCTAGAACCAGATGACCTAGAAAAGGGTCACACGCAAATGGAGTGTGATAGCATGCATTTTGCGATTGAGAAACAAATCCAGGAAAAAGAAATTTTCACGAAAATATCAATTTTGTCGATGTGGAATTAGCAACTCGAAAAAGAAAATTTACGGCGGTGGTTTCCTTTTTTTAAGTCAGGAGCCTTTATTAAGTTCACTTTTCGTGTAAACGATTACGATAATTTCTGCTTGATTCATGGCCAGACGCCTGGGATGATTGTGGGATTTTCAGAAAAAGATGTTAAATATGAGTCGGTTGTTAAACTCTATCATAATTTCTAATCGTTTTATCAACCACCCTATTGATTCAAGGAAGCTTGGAAGCTTGTAGAATGAGCAAGGACATTTTCTTTCTTGAAATGAATCAAGCATGTTTCCTGAACATTGAGGAATCATTTCAGCGCGCCCGAAGATTATGAACAATATTCCTGTCTTTTAACACAGGACTGTTCATAATCTTCGGGCGCGTCGATTAACATTAATACTCAATAATATAATCTTTTGTTCATCTTCTGCTGGATTGCTATCTCTAGAACATTTTGCAAATCTGATTTGTTTGACGGCGAAATTAAATGCCCAAGAGGAGGTTCAGTCAAGCCTATAAGAATAATAAACAAGACAACTCAATAAGAGAGAGAGTAGTCTTCATGACAACAATTTTTTTTAGGAAGACGTATCTGATGAAACTGTCTGAGTTATCAAAAGGCAGCGAAGTGATCCTGTATTCCGATGGCTGCAGCTACCAGAATAGGAACACTATTCTCATAAATACACTTCTACGATTTGTTGTACAGAAACTGTAACCTAGAACCAGATGATCTTGAAAAAGGTCATACACAAATGGAATGCGACAGTATGCTTGGCAATTGAGCAATAAATCCTGTGAAAAGAAAATCACGAACATGTCGATGTTATCGATGTTAAGCATCTTTACTTCAATATATCTCAGAAACTGAATGGTTATAAACCTGCTGGTTAATTTCTAAAAATTTCATTGGCCAACAACTAAGTTCTATAACCTGTGGGTTATATTATTTTTAATAATTAATATTAAAACTAACTAATATTATTAAATATTAATAACCCACAGGTGCGTGTGGCCAGGAAACCCTTGAAAAAGAAACATTACTTATTATTCCTTAAAAGGTTCGTGCTCACATCAAGTTTGAGCGCAATCTGAGGTGGTCAGTTTTTCCGACGTTTACAATACTTGCTTTGCTACGATTGTAGTATATCAACTAATAATAAAACAAATAAAATATAATTAAATAAAAAAACATACTTTCTAACGTAATAACGATCAAAATTCGAACGTTTGAATTGATTTCGTTAGTCGCGCATAATATTTTGATTTTTCTGCTCTCTCTCTCTGCGCTCTCGCTGTGTGAGAGAAAAGTTTTCTATTGCAAAAAGATCAGTGCTTTTTCGCATTTCCACCCGTGAAAGTGCTCTTAATGCCCAGTGTTTGAGAAAATTGAGTGGAAAAGTGTGAAAATTCAGCTGTGCAATTTGTCAAAATCACTCTGAAAAAGGAATTTGGGCAAAAAGTAAGGTTATGAATTAATTTTTCCCTGCAGTGAAAAATTTTCCACAGAGTTTTTCTCCGATTTGTTATTGCGGTTTTCGTTGTAAATATTTTGCAAGATTTTAGTTCAATTGCGTCTATTCCTGACCTACATCTCATTGCGCAATCAGGGAGTCCGTGTTGGAGGCTGGTGAGGAAAAAAAGTCTCACAGTGATGACATAACAGGAGGGTCTCGAAGGCTTTCTTGGCTCGGATTCAATTTTCTTGAGACATTGTATGAGATATGTTTGTTTGTCAGCCCAGGTGTTGTGGCTGGGTGTCGTGGAAACAAGTGGTTGGTACTCCCGAAGAGCAAAAGGTGCCTTTGGGATTTCAGGGGATGTCGTGTGGAGATAAGAACCAGGGATGGAAGCAAAATGGTTGAGGAATTTCACCGGCAGTGCGCATGACTTGGAGCGGGAATTGCCCCCCAAAAATAATCTCAAAACTCAGCGGGGCGATTATTTTAATTAGCGAAGAAGAGACGATTTTTTCAGCGGCGCGAGAGTTGGGAAAAAAAACCGCGCGCTCTTCTCAATTTGATTGATATGCTCACTTCATGGCACTTTGTCCCTCTTGTTGATAAGAAATGATAAGAAGAAGCATGCCATTAGTTCTCTCTCATAACTCTCTCTGTGTTTTTTTTTCCAGAGACCTGTGAGAGAATATTTAAGGAGAGAGAACTTTGCTGCTGGTGTGGAGTCAAGTTGTGGGAAGTAGAGAGAGATAGCTTAAAGCGACTAGGTGTGAGGAAGATAGAGAAGGAGCTAGTGGGTGAGCTTTGAGAGAGAGAGAGAGAAAAGTGGGGAAATCATGTCGTCCGCCAGCCGTTTGCTCAGCGCCTGCCGTCCCGGCGGCTTGCGTCCCTACTGCGTGGCTTTCAGTCAGCCTCCGGACGTTAAGGGAAACGTGTCGTCTGTGCAAGTGACAATAAATCGCACCATGGCCACCGCATCCAGTGAGAAATTCCTCACAATTGACAACCTCAATCCATGCATCAAAGTCATGGAGTACGCCGTGCGTGGCCCCCTCGTGATTCGTGCCACGGAAATTGAGAAGGAACTCGAAAAGGTGGGTGTTTTCCCCCCATAGTTAAAGAGAGGGGCCAAAATGCAAACCCTCCGCGCAATGTGATTCCCTCAACCTCTGGCCTGTGAGAAAATTCCCCGGCAAGGTCAAATGGGGTCGCATTTATTTCAAACGCTCTTCCCGCATTTTGCTTATATTGTTTCACACAACACTCAAAAGAATCTCTAATCGTGCCAATAAAATTCCCTGGCACATTGTGAAAAAAACATGACAATTCATTCACTCCCGCGATAGTGAAAGTTTCTTGTGGTAGTTGCCTCGCATGCGCTTTAATGTTGAAAAAGGAAAATTCTTATGCAACTTTCCGGTTGATCCTTAATTTAAAGAAGAAATGTCCTTTCTCCTGTAGGGCGTCAAGAAACCCTTCAAGGATGTCATCCGTGCCAATATTGGGGATTGCCATGCAATGGGACAGAAGCCCATCACCTTTTTCCGCCAGGTAAGGAGACAATAAAGATTTTTCCAATTAGATTCCAACTATAAAAGTCAATCATAACGCGTCCAATTATTAGAGTTGGTATACCACAACGCGGATGGGTCAGTCAATGCGTTGTAATTTAATTTGTGAGTAGTATTAGTAGGCAAAGTCGATTTTTTGTAAAATTTAGCAATTTGACAGATTAAAATGCTTATATCTTAAGATCTATTAGACCTACAGAAATTTCTTGACTAGTTATGGAAAGGTATTGAAATAAGCTATAATTTAACATATATTTTGATCATTTTCAAGGTCACCTCCAGAACACAAAATGGCGGATTTATGTTCTACCAAAACAGTTTTTTGCACTTTTTGTCCTCAAGGAATGGTTCTAGAGGTTTCTGATATTCTAGAAAGTTGTAGAGAATTACATAACCTTTAATTTGATACCAAATTGAGTAAAATCGGACAATCCGTTCAAGAGATATGAATCTATATCTTCTAAACGGCGACATAGATTTTCTTCATTTTCGGACTGATGAAAGATATTGAGTCAGGCTACAACATATCAAAATTTAAAAGATTTGCCTAATGGGGATTCGGAGATGTTGCCCCTTAAAATTAGGCAATTTTTGTTTTTGATTTTAGCGCCTCTTGCGGACGTTTTTGGAACTTGAAATGTTCTAGACAGTTGTAGGGCTTCTTGAAACCTTTCATTTGATACCAAGATGGTCAAAATCGGTCAAGCCGTTCTCGAGTTATATCGAAAAAACACTTTTTGCTTAAGGCCGCCATATTTGCTAAACCGCTTGTCCGATTTTCAAGTATGAATTATCGATGAGAACGTCTCACTGAGCTCTACAACATACTAAAATTTCAGGTCTCTAGCTCTAAGGGAAGTGGTTGACAATAGTTCAAAATGGCGGACGGCGGCCATCTTGAATTTTGAAAAAGCAAAAAAATGAAATTTTACACTCACATTTCTATAGAAAACTTCAAACCCGAAGTCTCTATCTGTTACCGTTTTTGAGCTATAAGGCAAAGTTTGGGCGACCGGCAGGACGGCCGGCCGGATCAAAATTTTTCCACCACCATTTTTGGAATGTGGGTAGTCTAAAACGTGCTCATACCAAGTTTGAGCCCGATCTGAGGTGGTCGGTTTTTCCGACGATTACAATACTTGGTATGCCACGATTGTGGTATACCAACTAATTCCCATATCGGTCATTTATTGCCCAACAGCAAACAACGTTGATAAGATAGTCGTGGATTCACCTCGATTTCAAGTCAATTTCAAGAGGGCCTTTCTCCTCCACTTCTGCTGGGCCCCATCAGGGCAGAGAAGCGCGTAATTGTTTCCATGCGAAAGCCCCTCAAGCGATGTTTTTGGGCATCTTTTTTTTCCAGGCAAATTGATAGCGTTGATTGTGGCTCGTTTTCACTGTAATGTTGGAGACGTAGTTTGTTGTCTTTCTCGCAAATTGGAGTTGTGTAAATATTTTTTGTACGATCGTGACGGCAATTTTCATTGAGATTGATTGCGATAATTCTAGTGTGTTGTTATCACACGAGAATTTGCAATTTAACAAGTTTTCAGAGAGATTATCGGAAAGATAGTAAATCAGTTAGTAGTATTAGATGAAACCGCAAAGTTGTACGTGCATTAGCCCCGGTTGCATTTTGTGGTTTAATCTGTCATAATCCTCTTAAATCTTTCTTAATTAATTAGTTAAAAAAATTGAAGAGAGAACTCTCGGTTAAGAATCCACAAGATTTGACGGTAAATTGAGATTTTCTTCTTAATTACTTCATTAATGAAAAACTGAAAGACTAGAAGCAGTTTTTTTTATTGTTCTTCAAAGAAAACAAATAATAAAATACGTATTCAGACAGACAAACTCCATTAAAATGTTTTATTGCAATTTCTTCTAATTATTTTACGATTATTTCTCTAGCTAATAGTTGGTATAAAAAATTAAAATATGTCGCCTAATTCATAACGTGACAGCAATTTAGGCGATCGAGGTTTCTAACCTCAAAAGTTTGATCTTCATTTTCTCTCAAAAGAAAATGTTTTTTCAAGTTTTCTTTTGACGATCTTGAAGTAATTTAACTTTTCCACACACAGATTAAATATTAAATAGACTTTAAATCTGAGGCGAATGAAAAAAGTCGCATTGGCCACTTTGGCCAGCATAATCCTCCAAGGGTTAAACACGTTAATAGGTCTAAAAGGACAGACAGTTCAGGTTTTTTCTCTATAGATGTCAAAATAATATTATTCTGCTGGGTAAAAAAAATATTGTTTAAAAAAATCAAACAGGGAATTTTCAAATGTTATTACAAAAAGTTAGGGAAAAATATTCGTAAAATTTAGTCAAGAAAGTCAAGTTTAAAATTAACGTCAAACGTCAAAGAAAATGTCAAGTTTTACAATCCAAAGTCAAACAATTAACAAAAAACATCAATCCTTAAAAAAATTTTAACGTTTGTTCAAAATCAGGCTTCTTATTGGCTGATAAATTCAGGCAAAGTGTTTTCATTGGCCACAAAGCGAAACATTGATGTAATGTTGATTTGAACAGATATGTGTGAAACGTCAACAAGACAATAAGATTAAGATTAATGTGATTTTTTATATTAAAACTACATATATCCAAAAAGATAGTTTGTATATTGGTTTTAATAAAACTCTAATTATTTTATTTTATTTGTTCATTGAAGAAATTTTACCCTGTTTTACTGTATAAAATAATGTTCTGCATAAGTTTATCAGAATTAATTTTTGTTTTTGCTAAATATTTTTTTCTCAGATTATTCTTCGAATTCTGAAACTGTCTAAAAACTGTGTAGAATAGAAATATTCACAAAACTTGCTGTGTTGTTTTTTGAAGGAGACACCGCGAGGGTATAATGCTATAAAAATTTTAATAGACTTTATGCAAAACAGATCAGGTGTTTAGTTCGTGATGAAAATGGTGCGATTTTCGCATGCGTTCGTGGCCTGTATTTCTTCTGTGTGTTACAGATGATCACATAATTCTAGCGAAATGCTTCATTTTCTTACAATTTTGCGTATATTTATAATCTGGATGTGAAAAATAAAGAAAAATGATGAGTGTACTCATTTCTGCAGAGCTGCATTACTCAAGGTTGCCCGATAAAACTCATAACGTTCTGACTTTGTGGCTGTGTTAAAAAATTCGTAAAGTCACGTGGAGATCGACGAGAAGCTCGTAAAAAAAAGAAAAATTAATAAACAATGAAAGAATCGTTGATTTTTCCCAGCTGTAATTTCCGTATACATTTTTCAGCAGAAAAAGAAAAATCTTTATGGGTTTTGCAAAGGAAATGATTTGCTTGAGTGAGAATCTCATCATACTACAAAGAATCATTTACACACATGAACAAAACCCATGTTCATCATAAATAAAATCTTGTACAGAAATCTTCTCAGAATAATTTCAGATTCTTTCTCAAAACTGCACAGAAATGACTTGCGTAAATAGGAAAATTTTTATTTGTTCTTCTTGATACTTTTTTTTTATTCGTCTTTTTTTAGCAAATATTAGGGGAAGCTCCACGAGTGTATGATCTGTGTGAATGAGAAAGAAATTCCACGTCGTTAAAGATCTTTAATTGCCAATTTGTTTCGGCGACATTTGAGATGGGAAAATGTTGATTTTCCGCGTCATTTTTTTTATCACTCATCTCTGCGCCGTCTAACTATGTGCTCTAGCCCCAATTGTGATGACAAACTCACAAGAAATCAATTTGTTAGAGAAGACTTTTAAATTGTTCTGCCGAAGCAACAAATAGAAAAAAAAATTGAGCGAGTTTTTCTGCTTCACCGTTCACGATGAAGAGTGAGAGTCAAGGTCTTTTTTCACACTAAACACTCACTCTCTGTTTTAATATGTTTAGTCAAAGCTTTTCCCATATGTACATTAATATATATATTTTTATCAATAGAGTAATTATTTTGACCGTGAAAATGCCGCTTTTCGACCTACTACAGAGGAGGGATCTCGACATGATCTCTCGTGACAATAATA